>NC_063177.1:2952093-3252093 GCF_023159225.1 Perognathus longimembris pacificus
ACCCAGAGAGGGTGAATAAAGAATGATGTCTATCATGTGTGTACCCAGTGCCTGCTTTCAGCTCTGGAAGGGGCCTTGAACCCTCCAATGGTGGTCATACTTCTTCTCCAGGGGGCCACCCACCCATCAGTCAACAGCCTTCCCAGAGTCAGTGCCTGGCACTGTCATTGAAGATCATAATGTCAAGGTTAGGAGTTGTACACAAAAGTGCATCCAGCAAAACCCAGGGCCAGATGAGAAAACTGGAAAGTCAAGGCCTAAGTTACACACAGGTACTGTGGGGCTGTGTAAGGAGAGTCCTCAGTGAGTTAATGCCTCTGTGTCCAGGACTTGTGTCTGTTTCCTGGCATGGACCACAGAAAATTATCATAAATAGCTACACATGCTGCCGTTTCCTATGACTTGTTTAATCCAGCCTCCAGAGTGTGCCAATGCCCTGTGTGTCATATCATTGCTCACATTTTAGTCACCTTTATAAACTGTAGGTCGATGTACTAAAGGAGTCTTTTCTTGGTAAATTAAAATTTAAAAGCAGAGATTTCAACTGGCACAAGAGTACATACCTGTAACCCCAGCAGTTAGGAAGCTGAGGCAAGAGAATAATAGGTTCAAGGTCAGCCTGAGTTATATAGCAGACTGTGTCTCAAAATAATAAATAAAATTTTAAGTAGGTCTTAACACTTTCCTTAGTTATACAGGTAGCTCTCTGCCATTGATGGATGCATCTCTTTAACACTGATCCTAGGGAAACTCTTTGTTTGAGAGACTCCAATAATAGAAATCCTGCATGTGTTTAAGAGATAAGAAATGCATTGTATAAAGATCCTGAATGTGTTGTGGAACTCAGTGACAGGTAGGTGTGTTAGATGTGAACTTGAGATTGAACACTTTCAGGCTTTTTGGTTCTTATCTATTCTATGGCCCATCCTCTATCTCAGAAACAGCCCTGCCACCTCCAACAGCTATCAAACATTGTGTCTTCTGTGTCTCATGTCTAAAATTTCCAGGGAAATCCTAGGAATAGTGTTTCCCTAGTAAACCACAGGGAAATGATCTCAGAGGGAAATAGAATGGAAACATCGTTCACTTTCCTTCTCTTTTCTTGTTCTCCATTCCCGCAAAATTTCCTTTCAGAACATTCCCACGAGCATTCATTTTAAGGCTTTCTACTTCCTTAGACTGTCAATGTGAGGGAGATGAGGCTTGAGCTACCTTGCTTCCAATCTGGACCCTTCAGGTCTCAAAGCATTTGGATAGGTAGCTGATGATCAGTAGATACTGAATGAATGCAATACCGTGCCAAGAGCAAATGAAGCCAACATGCAGGTTTACAGATGAAAATTTACCTCAAAGGCTTCCCAGTAGGCTGTCAGTGGTGCTACCAGTAATCATCACAGCGATAATGCTTTCTTTTTTTGTAAACATCAGATCAAGCTGGACACTGGTGTCTCATGCAATCCCAGACACTTGGAGACTCAGATCTAAGGATAGAGGTTCAAAACCAGCCCAGAGAGGAGAGTCTGTAAGACTCTCAAATCTCCAGTTAACCACCAAAGAGCTGAAAGTGGAGCTGTGACTTAAGTGGTAGAGCACTAACCTTGAGAAAAAAGCTCAGGGAGAGTGTGAAAGCCCTGAGTTCAAGCCCCAGGGCACATGTACATGTGTGTGTCCCCCCCCCGCCCAACACACATCAGATCAAAGGTATTATCATGTTAGCGGGTCTCTTTTCTTTGTCTATGTCTCGGTCTCTTCCCTTTTCCCTTTCTATCCTTCCTTAATTTACCATCAAGAATTACACAGTGATTTTTCTTTTCTACTTACTCTTCAAATCTGTTTTGTCCTTTCCATTCTCAAGTAAACTTTCTTGATTTACCCATGGATGGTATCCAACCTCATTAGGTGAGCATCAGATCATTCATCCTAAAATGTCAAAGTTTCAATAGTATTCTGTGGGTCAGCAAATATTGGCCAGGTGCCAGCAACTCACATTTGTAATCTTAGCCATTAAGAAGGCTGGATCTGAGGACCAAGGATCCAGGTCAGAAACCAGCCCAAGCAGATAAATCTAAGACTTTTTTTTTCAAATTTTTATTATCAAACTGATGTACAGAGAGGTTACAGTTTCATACGTTAGGCATTGGATACATTTCTTGTAGTTTGTTACCTTATCCCTCATGCCCCCCTCCCTCCCCCCCTTTCCCTCCCCCGCCCCGAGGTGTTCAGTTCACTTACACCAAACAGATTTGCAAGTATTGCTTTTGTAGTTATTTCTCTTTTTTTACCCTGTGTCTCTCAAATTTGATATTACCTTTGAATTTCCTACTTCCAATACCAGTAAACACGGTTTCCAATATACTCAGATAAGATTACAGAGATAGTGTAGGTACAACCATAGGAAGGTGACACAAGAACATCATCAATAATAGAAACTACACATACACATAGGACGTTGAAAGTAGTTACAACTGTGATATAACAATTGTTCTTATCTCCAACTAATCAGCAGAAAGCTAGAAGTAGAGGTGTGACTCAGGTGGTAGAGTTCCAGCCTTGAGCCAAAAAGCTATGCAGTACCAGTACAAGCACACACACACACACACACACACACACACAAGCACACCAACACACACACACACACACACACACACACTTCTCTCCTCTTTTTACAGGATGAATTACAAACACTACAGCACAGCATTCAAGACCCAAATCCCTATCATGTTCCTCAGCATCAACTCTCACCACTCCTTGCATAACACAACCTCAGTACCCGACACTACATATTTTGTTGAACCCAATGTGAACTTACAATACTATGTTTAGAAATAAATAAGTTTTCAATGATTTTACAATGCTGATACCATAGCACTAAACTTGGCCCAGTGACAGCATAGGTCAGATGCTCATTAAGCCAGCCCTATCCCGCTCGTGCTGTTTCCTCCGCATGTGAATTTTTACTGCATGCTATTCCATTGGTCAGGAATTTCCCTGTGTCCTATCACCCACAAAGTTCTCTCTTGAAAGTTTAAAGGCCTAGTTCTTCTGTCCTTGGTGAACTCTTATGTGTATATTTTTAACCACCCATTTATCTAACTTCATTTATCTAACTCAGATGACTATGTCTTTTCTTCCTACAGAAGTTAACTATGCTATAAATCACTTTGGGTCTTGAGATTCTCCAGCAACTAGCAAGGAAGTGTTAAATACTCTCTGAAATGGTGAACTGGGAACATACATGAAGATAGGCTCCCCAGAGTAGCAGGATGATTCCCAAAATTTCTATGACATCCATAAAAGCACTGTTCTAATTCATGTGTCCCTCTTGAAGGTCACCTTGGGGCCTTGCATTTTACTCTTGACCCCTTTGACCTTTGGTGGGGTACTCCATTACAGTCTTGCAGCCCTCACTTGTACTCTGAATATAATACTAAGAGCTATTACAAGAACTACAATTTCATGGGGGAAAATGCTGGGAATTAAGAGACTCTCAGAGTTCTAGGTTTGGAAACTCATAAGGAAACATCCTGGTCAAAAATGAAGCCAAGTGTCATGAAGTGTCAGCCATCCACAGAGCTTTGAAGGGTCCTTCCTTCCACAGAGAAGGAAACTGAGCTGGAGAGGTGAAGAGTGGGAGGAACAAGGTATGATTTCCTGAACTCTTGTGTGACCAGCCAAGCATGTTCTGCTGATATGTTGGGGCAGACAACACGTTAGGACTTTTTCTAATTGCTGCTTATAACTATTGTGTCTATGTGTGGGACGCACCTGGAAGTCAACTAGCTGGCCCCGCCTGTTTCTCAGTCTTGGGGCTAAGATGGCGGCGCCTAACAACAACACGCAGCTGCTACAAGTGTCTTTGGTTATAACCTGGAGGCGGTTCTGTGGGCTGTGACGCCCCGGCTCTTCTGCCCTTGATGCTCATCCCTCCCCTTCCTGCCTATCTTAGATCTGATCGGCTCCTGTGCCTTATATTAGTGGCACGTACTTCCCCAATAAACGAGATCTTGCGCTGACTTGACTCCCAGGCCATCTGATTGTCCTCTGGTGAGAGAGGGCTGGGTGCGTGCGGCCTGCTGACCCTTCTCCTTTCTTGGCTCTTCTGGTCGGGGCGTGCCTTCCCCATCTCTCCCACAGGTCAGGGAAGCGTGGGGGGCGGGGCAGAGACCCCGACATCTATGTGTAAAGCAGAAGTTAAATGTGTATCAAGCTTACTTTTTAAAATATATCTGTAATACAAATTGCTTTAAATCACCACAAAACTAAAAAAAAAAAAAATGGCATTTAGCCAGGCACTAGTGGCTCACACCTATAATCCTATCTGCTCAGGAAGCTGAGAACTAAGGATCCCAGTTCATTGCCAGCCCAAGCAAGAAATTCCCTCAAACTCTTATTTCCAATTAACCACCAGAAAACCAGAAATGGGGCTATGACTCAAAGTGGTATAGTGCTAGCCTTGAGCAAAATTGCTCTGGGACAGCATCCTGGGGTCAAGCCCAATGACTAAAAAAAAAAAAAAAATGAACTAAAAATCTGGCATTTAACTGTCCAATATCCAAGTTAGGAAATGGGTTTACATTTTGAAATAGAGCTTCCCCTATATGCAGAACATATAATAAGTAGGGAGCATGAAGGTCTGATAGCATGATTCTTAGTTACTAAGAAACACTTGTTGCTAGGCAACCAGGATGCAGATGAATCTAATAGTAGCCAGGAATCCATTGTAAGAAGGTCTTATGTAAGTAGGGGGCTCGCTCTCTCACAAGTGGGATTGTCCAGGTGCGCTGAAGCCATTGTTGTCTTTCACGAAGGAGTCAAAAGATCAGGATGAGTTTGGGTGATGTTGGTGCAGTGGCTCCATAACCTTTCCCACCCTGTCCTTCTAGATAAAGCTACTCTTCTACTCTTCTATTCCTAAGCAATATTTCTTAAAAAGTCTGGAGATGTTTAGAAGCAAATAACAAATATAACAAGGTTAAGTAGGAAGGGATTTCGAAGGTCACCTAACCCAAAGATTTTTAAACTCTGATTTCTAGAGTTTTGCCATTTCTGGAGGGGCTCTACTATTATTGATCATCTTTGTGCTGCTGTTTTTTCTCTTCCTTCCTTGGAAGATTTCATATTTTGCCAGTCCTGGGGTTTGAGTCCTGGGCGTTAGCCTTGAGCCTCTTTGTGCTCAAGGCTAGCCCTCTATCACTTGAGCCACAGTGGCACTTCTGGCTTTGTGCGAGTAGTTTATTGGAAATAAGAGTCTCATGGACTTACCTGACTGGGCTGGCTTCAAATTGCATTCATCAGATCTCAGCCTTCTGAGTAGCTAAGATTACAGGCATGATCCAATGGTGCCCAGCTCAAGTTTAAAAAACAAAATGCCTACAGTGTTCTCTCTTTACTCTGTCATTAAGAAACAGATCTAGGCACAATGGCACAATGGTACACACCTGTAGTGTTAGCTACAGGCTGATGTTGAAAGATTGCTTGCACATTAGTAATTCAGGGCCAGCTGGGCAGCATAATAAGACCCTCACCTTTAAAAAATACAGAAAAGAATAAGAATAACCTCTCTATTGGTTGGATGCAGCTGGTAAAGCTAGTAATATAAATACAAGTGTTTTCTTACAAATCCAGAGTTTGGCTGTGATTCTTGGTTTAGTACCTGTGTACCTCCTATCACAGGCCCTAACAAACTTCCCCTAGTTTAACACATCTTTTGTATACATCTTTCTGGTATGAGAGTTTGAACTTAGGGTCTCATGGCCATTCAACTTGCTTGCTTACATGGTGCTATCACTTGAATTATCGGTTATTTTAGAGATGGAATCTTGAGGATTTCCCCCCCAAATTTCAGCTTCTGAGTAGCTGGAATTAGAGGTGTGAATAGCCAGCACTTGGATTCATCTTTTGCTTTCTATTAAATACACATGAAGCAGTATCTATCACCCACATTTTTCTTGTACTTTAACATTTAAATCACTTTCTATTCTCTTTCTTACGTCCTCTGCCTCCGCCCATCCTTGCCTTTTCTTCTTTTGTCTGTTCACCTTTTCCTAAAGTCCTCAAAATAGTCACACCTGTTCATACTCTGATTTAAGATTTCCCTGCCTGTGAAGGTAAATATTTTATTGACTATTCTAACACTACTGTCCTAATCTATTTGCTTCTGCTGTTGGTATAAGGAAAGTGAATCATGTTATTGCATCGACACTATCCTGCAGCCTTGGTTTGGGAAGGCTAAAGTAAGATTGTATAACTGGGAATGGTGTGTGTGTGTGTGTGTGTGTGTGTGTGTGTGTGTGTCTGTGTCTGTTTGTCTTTGTGTATCTGTGTGTGAGTGATTTTGCTATCTCATATTAGACTGCCGTGCCCTATAAAGTATATATTTACATCAGATATGAGCCCAAGGTTATAACATAAGGAAAGAGTAGGAGCATATGTAGGGTTTGAATATTGTATGATAATACGGGATCTAAGATTGAATCAACAGAGAAACCAATGATATTGAAGCAACTAATAACTTGAAAAAATTGAGCTTTTTTTCTGGTAACACAATACATTAAAAGTTGATCCAGATATGCTGACAACAAAATGCAAAAGTAAATACCATAAAAATAGAAGACCATTTAAGCAGTATGTAGTCTGGAGATGGAGAAGAGTCCAAAACCACACTAAAGAGAGAAGTCAGAAAAGTTTATAAAGGACAGAGTAGAAAAACGTTAAATGCCGCAAATCAACACAAACCAAGCAAACTGAAAGGCAGGGGACATTTACCACATAGGTGACTATGTATGCTTAGTATCCTGAAATAGATGTACAAAGTTTGTTCAGTATTTCAGTTTGTGAGTACAATGTATCTTGATTAATGTCATCCCTCTCACCATTCTCCGCCATCTCTCCCAACTCCCCCAATCCTCTCAATTTACCTAATTTCATTTTTATCATGTTCACTGAATATTATGTTTGCATTTTCCCATCCTTTGCTCCCTGCTGACCTCACCTCTTCCTGCAAACACATGTTCTGGCTTCCCCGTATTCATTTTGTTAAACTGTAAATTAGAGACATTACACTATTAGAGCCCTCCCAAGCATACACCATACTTTAATTAATAATTTGTGTATGTATATATGCATATGGCCCTGTATATGTTTTTATTTATGTTAATAACTTAGATCTGGTTTCTGCATATGAGAGAAAACCCATGTCCTTTGTCTCTTTGAAACTGACTTACTTCATTTAATGTCATTACATCATTCTTCCTGATGGATGGGTACAATTCCTATATACATGTAACACAGTTTCTTATTTCCATAACTGGGATATTTCTGTAGCTTGGCGGTGGCTATGGTGAATAGTGCCTAGTGTAGCGATGAACAAGGTTGTTCAAATGTCCGTAGAGATACCCTATGATCCTAGATGACTATGCTTAATGAGCTCTGAATATAAATAGCTTTCCTGACTATAAATAGCTTTCCCAAAGCTACAAGAAAAAAAAATAGTCCCAATGGATAGTTAAACTATGTCATCAGAATATCATATTATTTTGTTCTTTTGAAAGGATTTTCTTAAAATACATACCGATGGTCAGATCCATGAAAACCTAGTAGTCTCACTAAATTATTATGAGTCACCACAATTTCTTATCAAATTATCAAAGGTAAAGCATCACTCCCAATATGAGTGCAAAATAATACATCTTCACTTACAGGAGGAAAAAAGGTAAGATTACAATGGAAAGGTTTAATGAGATGGATCCTGGAATACAATGAAATACTAAGTCGTTGTTTTAAAAATGAGAAAAAGGCCAGGCACTGATGGCTCATACCTATAATTCTATAGTCCAGAGGAGGGTGATTTGAAACCAGCCTGGGGAGAAAAGTCTATGACATTCCATCTTCAATTAAAAAAAATAATCAACTGGAGATGAAGCTCAAGGCCCTGATTTCCAGCCCTGGTATACACACACACACACACACACACACACACACACACACACACACACGGGGGAGGGAGGGAGAGGTGACATAATACACAACCATTCAAAAAGTAATATTGCATTCCAAGGGAAAAAGCAAATCACTAAATAGTTTGAACACAAAGTCCCAGGCTGATATTCAGCACAGTGATAGAACACTTACTTAGCATAGTTAGAAGGCCTGGGCTCAATTAAAATTTTTTTTAATGTAACACATTTATTTTCTTATTTTTATTTCTAAATGTACATTTTCCTCAGAATTTCCTGGGGATTTTCATTAAAATGTAGTCCCATTCAACCCCAGATGTGGTCTATAAGCTTTTTATGTGTGTAAGCTTTTTATTTTTAATCAGATTCCCTAAGTGATTGATCCTTCTAATCAGGTAGATTGGAGAAATTCCCAATACAATCCAATCTACTCTACTCCTTCAGTGAATTAGAAACTGAGATTTCCCCAAGGCTGGGATCTGTCTAATCAAGTAATAGCGAAAATGGCTGTATCATATCCCACATGTGCAATCCTTTGGGGGAGCAGTGAGATTAATCAGACTCATCTTCTTAAATATCTAACAACATCCATTTACTTCTGTCTGACAGCTCACAGAGTTCTCCACTTTACTGTTTCCTTGATAGCCAATGGAGAGTTTTCCATTTACACCCTTCCCCAAGATTGTGACATTTTCAAACAGTAGCAAAAAAGAATCTCTCTAAATAGAAAAAAAGCCATTTCCACTCTATCGTGACTTAGTAACAACCACAAGATTCTTCTCAAACTTTCCTAAAAATGTCATCTTTGGGCTGGACTCAAGAGGAACATTTCAGCCAGGGAGGCACATTTTCCACTCTGTCAGAAATGAGCGAGCCTGGAGTTGGAACATGAAGTGTTTTGCAATCCTCAGAAAAGCAACACTTCTCACCAAAACCATAGCAACCACAGTGTGTGATGCCTTCAGAGCCTGAGATCAGCCAGGAGACTCATTCTTCTCAGAGACTCAGCTGGGACCATCACCTGTGTGGGGCAGAATGGTCACCCCACTGCCTATTGGCTGGAGAAAGAGCATGACCCTTCTCCATGACAGTTGCCATGGAAACCTGTAGGAGGTGATTCTGAGCTGAGCATCATTTATGCTGGGTTACCTAGGAGGCAGGTAGCATGACACATGCCTCCTGTTCTAAGGGTTTCTGATTCTTCATTTAAAGGGTTCTTTCACTATTGGCTATTAAACACAAAGTATAACCATGTCAACATTAATGTCCTCTCATGTAAACAACTGCATTTGGAACTTGAACCCAGAGGGTAAAAATTTAGACTCCAAAGACATAGACTAGGGGCTGGGAATATGGCCTAGTGGTTAAGTGCTCGTCTCATATACATGAAGCCCTGGGTTTGATTCCTCAGCACTACATATATAGAAAACAGCCAGAAGTGCTGTGGCTCAAATGGCAGAGTGCTAGCCTTGAGCAAAAAAAAAGCCAGGGACAGTGCTCAGGTCCTGAGTTCAAGCCCCAGGACTGGCAAAAAAACAAAACCAAATAAAGTCATAGACTAGAATTTTGTTGGTCTTTTGTTTAATTTTTTTTCTTAACCTGTTTTCTTTATTGCAAAGGGGTCACAGATTCATATGTAAGGCAGTGAGTACATTTCTTGTTCAACTTGTTACCTCCTCCCTCATTGCCCCCTGCCCCATCCCCCTTTCCCTCTCCCCCCAAGAGCTGTGCAGTTGATTTACACCAAATGGTTTTGTAAGTATTGCTTTTGGAATGGATTGTCTTTTTGTCGTTTGTCTCTCAATTTTGCTATTCTCCTTTTTTTTCTTTTAATCATTCTAGGCTATTAGCTAAGCTGTTGATGTTATCTGGGCCTTTAGATGTATAACATGGAAATAATCATTTATTCTCCTTCATAATTGTTGGGAGATTTCAATGGAATCTTTTATATAAAATATTTGACACCCAGTCCCCAACCCCCAAATGACATTTTAATTCTAAGTAATAATTGGTCCCCTTCAATATCTTTGTCAGGGATTCTGAGCAGCCCAAACCCAGGGGGGTGGGGTGGGGAATGAAAGTAAACAGGAAGACTAAAGCATTAATGTGTGGGAAGTTCATGACTCCATATTGTCTTTACACCCCATTATCTGTCTTGTTCATCTCATTCTATGTGGCAGGCTCTCCTGTGCCTCCTGTCCTTTCTTTCCAGGACCCCCAGTTCTGGCAAAGCTAGGGATTTAGCAGAACTTTCTCAATGTACATAATCCCATTTTTCTTCAGATTCTGTGCCAGAAGTAGACAGGTAGGCTTTCCTCTGAAGCCACACTATCAACACAAAACATACCTTGTAGAGTTTAGAAAGAAGTGAATATATGCAGTCCATTCCAGTCGTCTTACCAAATTGGTGACTATTACTTATTGTTAATATTGTTGCTACAAGCAGATGAGAAAGCTAGAACTTGCAGACACTGTGACTTACCTGAGGTCAAGTAGCAATCTCTGTCCTCCACTAGCATGCCTTAGGTCATCTCTCATGCTTCTTCGCTGTCATAACTAAAAAGGTCTGACCACCAGCCATTGCTGTGTGCATGGCAGAGGGGACTCTCTATGTGATAGGAGCCATATCATAGTATGCATCAATCTTGGAACTTCCCTCTGCCTCCAACTGAAACACTCACTCAGGCATCTACTTGGTTATTTTTCTCCTGGGTAGTTCTGCTTCTCTCCTGGGCACAAGCAAATGGCATCTCTCTGGCTCCAGTCCCAGAGGTGTACAGAGATACTGTAGCTCTCCTTCTTGAGTTGGGTCTCTAGACCCATTCCTTAGCTGCACACAGAGAGCCTAGCTCTGGTCTTCTATTACATCTTGCTTTACATGTTTCTATGTATTATTTAATAATTATCCAACAAGAAGCTGCTTTTCTAGCTAAATAATGATGACATTTATTCCTTGATTATAGAATATTAAAAGAACATATCCCTCCCTTAAGGAGGTAGATGCTTGGTAGGGGTAGAGGTGGGAGGTGTTAGAATTTACTAGCTTGTTCCCAACCTTCATTTTGGAGAAAAAGTACATGGTAATGTTGTATAAAAAAAAGATTGATTATTTTAAAAGAAATTCTCCCTACACAACATGAGAATATATGTCATCAGTCTAAGATAATGTACAGAGTATAGCACTAAAACAAGTATAGATGGACAGACATGAAAATCTGAATCTGGAATTCTGAGTACAACCACTTGGACATACTCATAGGATGCCAAATCTAAGAGCCATGCATGGCCAAAAGAAAGTGAAGACGGGGAACAAATTGCTTTGGTTTTAGACACTGAGGAAGACTAGCACCCACATGTCAGAGCTACCGATGAGACCTCTGCTGTTAAAACACTGGGATGACACAAAATAAACAGCACACTTGCCCTTCTCTCCCCAAGACGCCACCATGATCTCAAAGGACAGAGAGCAAGAGCAGATTCCGGGAACACCTGTCTTCTGCCGGTGGTTAAAACTGGGAATCTGGAAAAAGCTTGAGCCAAACTCAACCCTTTGCTCAGAGTATTTTTAGTTACAGTTGACCTGTGAAGGGCTGCCAGGAGCCCTGGTGACACAAACGGCCACAGTCTCTGAGTGTGGGGAGGAAGACAAAAGTTCAAGCAGGGACTGGAAATATGGCCTAGTGGCAAGAGTGCTTGCCTCCTATACATGAAGGCGCGTTCAATGCCCCAGCACCACATATATAGAAAATGGCCAGAAGTGGCGCTGTGGCTCAAGTGGCAGAGTGCTAGCTTTGAGCAAAGAGAAGCCAGAGACAATGCTCAGACCCTGAGCCCAAGGCCCAGGAATGGCCAAAAATAACAAAAACAAAAACAAAATGCATGCAGGAAAGGGGGCGAGGCCACAGCTGTGCAGGGAGGGACAGGCAACTTCGCGCAGTACTAGGCTGGTGGTGGCATTTTCTGCCTGGAATGTTAGGGCACTCCATGTGCCACAGGAAGCAGCCCCAGGGTGGGGGGGGGGGGTCTTTCTGCCTGGTCTCTAACCTCCCTCTAAGCTTTTTTTTCAAACCTGGAGAAGCCAGTCCCAGGCCAATCTGCTTTGGGGCTGCTTCCTTTCTCCTTGGAGCAATGAGCCTGCTGCTGGGGCCTCAGTTTCAGAGGAGAAGAAGTTGCTGACACAAGCAGCAAAGCCAGAGGAAATAGGCAGCCTAGCCACCGCACATGGGTAATGGAAAGAAAATGGCATACATTTTTTATAAACAATAAAAAGACCTACGGAGCTATGCCTATATGTTAGAAACACCTAAAGTGGTGTTTGCATTGGCTGTAATCAAATTATTCCACTTCCAGAGTCATTCTTAGAAGTGTCTTAAAGTAATATCCAACAGGTGTGAGGTCTTGAGTTCAATACACAGTACCAAAAATATTCGGAGTGACCTAACAACCAGGAAGAACACCCACAGTAATTTACAATGGCAAAAGCTTGGAAACTAAATATCCAGTAGTGGCCATTTGGTTCAATAACAAGGCATAACCAGAATGTAAAAAAGAAAGAAAAAAAAGTACTACACAGCTACTACAATAGTGAACTTTGAAGAATATTATATGGCATTGGAATATATCTGCGGTATATTACTAATAAAAACAAAGCAGCAAAAAAGCTGACAAGTGCTTGCAATGTTATCTCATGGAAGTTTATGGGGTAAAGGACACAGCTTTCATGAGTCAATGTTATGTTTTGTGACAGTACTGGTGCTTGAACTCAGGGCCTGAGCAATGTCTCTTAGCCTTTCCACTCAAATCTGGCATTCTATCACTTGAGCCACAGCTCCACTTCTGACTTTTGGTGGTTAGAGATAAGAGTCTTACAGAGTTTACTGCTTTGTCTGGCTTTGGACCACATCCTTAGATCTCAGCCTCCTGAGTAACTAGGATTACAAATGTGAGCCACCAGCTTTATATGAGTCAACTACTAAGAAGAGATTTTTAGTTCAGCATCCAAGTCTTAATTTATTTCAGCAGCTATCACAAATTCTATAAACTGGGTAACTTGTAAAACACAAAGGCATTCTGGAATCTAGAGAGAGTAAGAGCAAGGTATAACATACTCCATGTCTGGTGAGGGTATCATTCTACAGAGGAGGTCTCCTCACTGCTTCCTTGCAAGGCAGAAAGGGGCAAGGCAGCTCTGCTTAGCCCTCTTTCATAAGGACACCAGTTACAGTCATGAGAGCACCACCCTCATGACCTAACCAAAAAGTTCCAAACTCCTAAAACCGTCCATCACCTTGCAACTTAGGATTTCAGCACTGGAATGGACAACAGGGCACAAACATTCAGACCCAGAGTGAGTAAGTACTTTCATTCCAAGAAGGTTTCCTCAGTTTGCAGGGCTTCTACATGGGGTGTTTATTGCTTTTGCTTTCCATTCCTGCATTTCTTTGTCCTGTGTCCCACAATAGGCCAATGCTTCCCTTACTGTTTCTTTTCCAGCTATAGTCATTCTAATATCCACCCATTCAAGTTGATCTGGATAACCTAAATCTTACTTTGAAATTAACTTTACTTTTTAATTTGGAACATTGTGGTTAAGACCCCGTCATCACTAACCCTTCTAAATAACTAGTTCCATGATATGACTTCCACATGAATGGACAACCATCACCACTCTTTATCCCCTGAACTCCTTTTATCTGGTAAAACTGAAACTCTGTGTCCATTAAATAATAGCTTTCTATATCCCAGACCCTAACAGGCAAATATTTGCATTTCTGGCTATAGAAATTTTACTATTCTATAAGAAGATTCATGTAGTTTGACCTTTTGTAACTGGCTCATTTCCCTTAGCATAAATGTCCTCAAGGTTTGTCCATCTTTTATTATGTGTCTGAATTTTCTTCCTTGATAAAAGCTAAGTAATATTTCTCTCTATGGATAAACCACATCCATCTATTTATTTATTTAGTCATTCATTCATCTACCCACCTATTCATCTAGAGGTGTCCCCTTGGCTGTTGCTTTCATGTTTTGGCTATTTTGAAAACAAAAAACAAAAAAATGTGGCTATGTACATGGATGTAAAAGTACCTCGTTAAGACCCAGCTTCAATTTTTTTGAGTATGTAAACAGAAATATCTGCTTTTTTATTTTTTTATTTAATTTTTTTTTATTAATTTTTTTAAGTTTATTATCAAACTGAATTACAGAGAGGTTACATTTTCATACATTAGGCACTGGATACATTTGTCTTTTTTTACCCTGTGTCTCTCGATTTTGGTGTTCCCTTTCAATTTCCTAGTTCTAATACCAGTATACACGGTTTCCAATATACCCATATAAGATACAGAAATAGTGTAGGTACAACCACAGGAAGGTGATACAAGAAGATCATCAATAATAGAAGCTACAGTTACACATGGCATGTTGAAAGTAGTTACAACTGTGATATAACAATCGTTTCCATAACATGGAGTTCATTTCACTTAGCATCATCTTATGTGTTCATAAGGGTATAGCTATTGGGCTCTTGTCATCCTCTGCTGTGACTTGCCTAAACCTGTGCTAATTATTCCCTATAAGGGAGACCATAGAGTCCATGTTTCTTTGGGTCTGGCTCACTTCACTTAATATAACTTTTTCCAAGTCCTTCCATTTCCTTACAAATGGAAATGTCTGCTCTTTTAAGGAATCACCATAGCACAATCCAGAGTAGCCATACCTACATATCATTCCCACTGAGACACCAGCATTCCAGTTGTTCCACATTGTTCATCACCCCACTTGTTTGCTGTGCCATTGGCAGTGGCCACCCTAATGCATGAGAGGTGGCCAGCTTACTGTTTTTCTGTGAATGAAAATTCCTCATCTGCCTTTAAGAAAGGTTGTCTTTTCATTCTCTCGGTCACTTTGAGTATATATGCTCTTTCCTTTGGTAGGTTTAGAGTCTTTCTTCCTTGATGCTGATGTTCCTCTAAGTTAGGCAATTCTTGATTATGCCCTCATGGGTATCTGTGAGACTGTCTTCTTCGTAGGTCATCAGAGCTTGCAGAGAAATGACATGTCCCTTGAGACACAGGCTGGTGATTGGGGGATCATAGGAAGGAACAGGATAAGCCAGGGACTACTCTCATATAATAAAGGGTTCTTGAACCTTTGAAGACGTTCCAACCATCCAGGGCCTGTCTTGCTTCTCCAGCATTGCCAAGTGTGCTACTTCCACCTGGAAACAAATACACCCATGCCCTCTAAGCAGTGTGGAGGGGTACAAGTCATGGCAGAGGCTGATCTCCTAGATTTTAGTTATCACTCCAGCAGGTTGGGATGTAGTATTCCAATCCAATCCAAAATTCTTTTTATACCTCATAGATTATAGTATTTAATCACTTGAGGAAGTCTCTTCTTTTTTTAGTACAGACAGAGAAGTTTCTATCATTTATGTTACTTACAGGACTTGGGTGTGGCTCTGTTTACTGTCTATAAACACAAGACCTTTTGCTTCTGTAAAAGAAAGTAAAGGAAGCCAGCACCAGTGGCTCATGCCTGGAATCCTAACTACTCAAGAAGCTGAGATCTGAGGATTACACTTTGAAAAGAGCCATGGTGGGAAAAGTCCGTAAGACTCTAATTTCCAAGTAACTACCAAAAAAGCTGAAAGTGGAGCTGTGGCTTAAGTGGTAGAGTAGTGGCCTCAAGCAAAAGAGGTCAAAGACAATACCCAGACCCTGAATTTAAAACCCAGGAATGGTACAAAAAGAAGAGTGAGAGAAACAGTGAAGAGAGGGAGGGAGGAAGGGAAGGAGAGAAAGTGAGAGAGAGATAGACAGAGACAGAAAGAGAGAGAGAAAAAGAAGGGAGGGAGGGAAGGAGGGAAAGGAAGAGGAAGGAGAAAGGGAGGAAGGAGAGAGAAAAAGAAAGAAAGAAAGAAAGAAAGAAAGAAAGAAAGAAAGAAAGAAAGAAAGAAAGAAGAAAGGAAGGAAGGAAGGAAGGAAAAAAGGAAGAAAGAGGAGTATAGTACTGTAATGGTGCCTCACACCTGTGATTCTAACTACTTTGGAAGCTAAAATCAGAAGGATCACAGCTTGAGGCAAGTCCTGGCAGGAAAATTTACACGATACTTTCTAAACCTTTACTGGGCCCAGTGGCATGCTCCTGTCATCCAAGGTGCATGGGAAGTGCAGACTAAGAGGAGTATAGTTCAAGGCCTGCCTGGAGATTCTGTCTCCATCTCCATGAAGGAAAGGCAGAGTTAGGGATAGGTGCCAGTGATCCCAGCAACAAGAAGAAGCCTGAAGTATGTGGATCTCAACACAGGCTTATGCCTAGGCAGGAAAGGAGAACAACAATAAACACCCAAAAATACCCGAGCTAGAATCATGGCTCAAATGGTAGAGCACCAGCCTAGCAACCACAAATTCTTGGATTCAAACCACAGTACTATAACCCAACAATGAAAAAGGAAGTATCAATTAGAAAAAATAAGAATGTAGAACCTACCAGAATCACAGATGATAGCAGAACCTTTGTAAATGAAGATGACATTACACATATGTGAGTAAAGAAAAATTCTTTAATGAAGGACAGGTTACAGTTAGTTTGATAGTATCTGAGACTTTTCCAGTTACAGTTGTAAATGGCATAATACCAGCTCCCCTGGCAGAACTGTCATAATCAAAGGCAGAGGACTAAGCATGCAGGATGGATATGATGCTCAGGTATAAACAGACCAGACTGGAGAAAAAAGATGATGTGGGAAACAAAGCCTGTGTATAAAAGTGACCTCAGGGACCAGAAACTGGAGCCATTGTAGCATACTGCCCAAAGCAATAGAGCTTGACAATAGAGCTTTGGGGAAATCACCTGAGACTGCTATGCATGCTTGTAAACATAGGAGGTGGCAGAATCTGGATCTCAGTTGGTGATTCATAACCTTGTAGGTTCCTCTCACAGATTCCCCTCAACCCAAAAGAAGTCATCAATCAGTCAATAGAAATTTGTATTTGCAAGCCTGGTGTGCCAGTATCTCATGCCTGTAATCCTTGCTGTTCAAAAAGCTGAGGTCTGAGGATCAGGTTCAAAGCCAACCAGAGCAGGAAAATTCATGAGACTCTTAGCTACAATTAAGCACCAAAAGAGCTGTAAGTAGAGTTGCGGCTCAAGTGGTAGTACACTACCCTTGAGCATCAAAGCTCAGGGGCAGCACCCAGGCTGTGAGTTCAAGACTTGGCACATACACAGAAAAAGAAAGGAAAGGAAATGTGCACTTGCACACATGTAGTTTCAGAAAATGAACAGGGCTTTTGAAGACCAGTTATTCTGGAAAGAGAAAGTATTCCAAAAGAAGGATAGTACTTGAATAGGAAAGTGGGGAAGGGGGAGGAATTAAAGATTTTGTGTCCAGTTAATTGAATTATAATAGACACTGTGGAGAGCCCAGAGAGTATAAATTTTTAGAAAGACTAAGTCAATGCTCAACGAAATAAGCACTGAGAAATGGATACTTACAAGGGGGTAGGGCCAAGGGGAGTGAGGTAGACAATGAAGTGAGGAAGCAGGGAGGAGAATACAGTCAAGAGTTCATTGTTTATATCACTAATATAAGAAAAATAAGGAAGGGAAGGGGTGGGTCAAAAGGGGATGAGATTACTGAAGGGAGTGACAGATCAAGATGCAGTGTATTCATATATTGGGTTGAAAAATGACACCTCCCTGTACAACTACTTAAAGATAATAATTTTAAAACTGAAAAGATAAAAATAATAAAGATTTTGTATTCAGGGAAAACTGAGATTTTTCTCTCCAACTGATACATTCTGACCTTGAGAGTATTATCCGACCTATTCACTGTTACGGACAAGCAGTAAGGAACGTGTTCACTAACAGGTAGTCTGATATTTACTAAGTGAGTTTTAGATGTAATGAAGAAATGCCTTCCATCTTTTGTGGAGTGTGTGTGTGTGTGTGTGTGTGTGTGTGTGTACATGCACGAGCACACACACGCACAACAGTACTAGTGCTCAAAATCAGGGCCTAGGTGCTTAGCTTTTTTGCTGTCCCTTAGCTTTTGTGTGCAAGGCTGGCACTCGACAACTTGAACCACAGCTCCACTTTCAGCCTTTTGTAGGCTAATTGGAGATAAAAGTATCTTGGATTTGTCTACCCAAACTGTCTTTGAACCTTGATCCTCAGATCTCTTTCTTTGTTAATCCCATACTTATAACTCAATTCTATTTAATGTTAACTATGTATATAAAATGATACATTACATATAATTTGTGCAATGCACATCTGACATATGTGTATATGTGTATAGGATGTACATGTATTTAATATATGTATTTGGATATATAGTAAATGATGGATATAGGTTGGCTAATTTTATGTTTTCTTTGGTTAAGCAAAATATAACTCCAATGGTGCCTTTTTGAATTTCCAAAGAATAATTCCAGGTTATCATAATGTCAGTGTACTAGAGTTTGAACTCTGGGCCCCGTGCCTGCTAAGCTCTCCTGCTTGAGTCACCTTCTTGTTTTATTTGCTGCTTATTTTTGAGATAGGGTCTCATGAACATTTCTGGCTAGGCTGGCCTTCAATATATAACCCTTTTGCTCTGTCTCCAGGGAGCTATGATTAGAGAGAGGAGCTCCTGTGCCCAGCTGACAGCAGCATTTTTGTGCCATTGTGAGTGTCAGGTTCTGTGTGAAGTGGCATGCATACAAGCATTTTATCAGACCTAATGGCAGCTATGCAAGGTAGAGATTGCTGCTGTTTACAAATGAGGAAAATGGGGATTAGCCAAATGTGCCCAGGGTTACATATCTATTGGGGGGTGAGGAAAGAGATGGTTTGAACCCAGATGGAATGACAAAGCTATGTTTTTCTCCAGTCTGCATGCCCTTTGGAAACCACAGGTTTTCACTCACGCAGAAGTTGATACTATACACCAGTCAGAGAGTGCCTCTGGGGTGGGGGAGGGGTGGGAGCATGGTGCTATGGGCATGACATTTTCTTCAAAGAGGAGATGGATCTTCCCATCTCAGGTTTCCAGACTTTGCTGCAACCCCCGCCCCCCATCATTTGCAATATGAGCAAAGTTCATCTACAACACATGTGAAAAGGTACTTCACAACTCTTATAGAAAAAAGTAAGAAGAACTAGCAAAGTATGTCATAAATACAAGTGACCACAATTCTATTTAGCCCAAATTCACAAACTAACACTTCTTTTCCAAGTTTTACAGTTACGACTTCAGCAGAGACGGACCCAGGAGCAACTGGCTAACCAAGGTATCATACCACGTGAGTACCTACCACTCTTCCTCATCTACTACTGCAGGACCACAACATACAGGCACAAGAAAGGGCCTCTGAAGTTACAGAGCACCTATGTGTTTGTTTCCCAAGACCCTTACAAAATCTGTGTCAGCAGAAACCTAGATTTGGTATCCATTGCCCCAGCTGTCACTCACCTGTGTATAAGTTGTGTCTAAAAATTCTAATATAGTGGGTTGGCTCCCACCAACTGGCAAACACAATTCACTATGGCCATTCTTGACTCTCCCCTTTTAAAACTGCATATAATGACTCCTCTTTCCAGAAGCACTAATGTATCAGTTATCTTACCTCAGTTGTTTGTGGCAGTTGAGTCCACAATTACTGGGTATTATTAAGTAGTTCCTTTCTGAAAGATTGGGCAGCAATACCATTTTAACACAAATGCTAAAACATTAGACTATCAGCCATATCCTGCATCAGAGAAAGAGTATCATGTTATAGAAAAGACATTTGAAATTCCTACTCATTAGCAACTCAACTTTACTTTGTCAGTACCTATAGAAATAAGGCGAAGGGGAATCCAGGTGAATTAAATAAAGTTAAGTTGTTGGAAGCCACACTAACTTCATTCCCAATAAAGTTTTCAAAATCAAGATTTGTAATGAAGTTCCCAGAAGCTTATATGCCTGTGTAACACCAGACTAAGACTTCCGGGTTTAATGGTGGTTTGATGTTCTCTGCTTGTAGCCAAGACTGGCCCTGGAGGGCTCACCAGTGTGTCAGAACATGGCAGAACTCAGGCTCTTTAAAGCCTTTTTTTTTTTCAAAACTCAAATTTACTTTTCTTTTTTCTTTTTTGTTTATTCTTTTGAGGTTAGGTACTTTCCATTTTTATGACTTTGCTCCACACTTTTTCATACTTTTTTTTACTTCTTAGTACATTTTTAGTACAGTTCCTACGTTTGGGGGACACACAGGAATGATATTATGTGGGGGATTTGCACAAGTAATTCAGAGCTAAGCCTTACACAGTGAACTGTAGGTGTCTAGCAGCAGAGCATTTTTAGGCGTTTGTTAAGCACCCAAGAGACATCTCCCACTGCCCCACCACCACATTTACAGCAATTCTACAGGGTGGTCTGGGACAGCTGACTTTTCCCCGTGCAGGGTGCTGATGACAGACAGAAACCACCAGTCTACAGACCTTAGGTCAGGGAAGCAACTTCACCTAACCAGATGTGTCTTTCTACTTCATTCTGGGAAGGTAAAGGGAGAAAACAGATTCAGAACCTTGCAGTTGACCCAAGTTCATAACTGATTGAAAACTCAACACATTTGCTCGAATGCTCTGGGCATGAGTCTTGCAGGTAGAATTTGAATAACTTTTTAAAAAATATAAGAAGATGTTAAATCTAGGAATCAGGAAAATAAACAATTAAGATAGGACTAACTCTTATCCTTAAAAAAAAGTGGTACACGTGTAATAGCACCTTCCCCTGTGATTTTCATAATCATACAATATAGATACTAACAAAAATAATATATAAGAGAAATTTTACATCTATCATCTATTGTGTCATTAAGATAATTTTACTGATAGAGGATGTCTGGCAAATAATGGAAAATACTGGAAACCGAACCCAGGGTCTCCAAGCAAGTGTTTTATTACTTGAGCCATTCAGCTATCTTTACATCTTTCATTTTAGTTCTGAAACAGGTTCTCACTAATTTTGCTGAGCTTGCCTCAAATTTATGATCCTTCTGTCTCGACCCCCCAAATAGTTGGGATTAAAGGCATGCACCACCACACCAGCTATAATTAAAAAAAAAATTTAGTCAATGATAAAGGCTTAAGAATCTTCTGGCACCTATTCTGAACCATACTTGCTAAGGATATGTGTTCTGCTGTGGAAAAGTGCACACGCATGTCTGATGCACACTGGAAGTCAGGCCTGGGCAGTCCTACTCTACTTAGCTCTTCTCAGAAAGCTAGAGCCAGGACAAGGCTCTTTACTTGCTGATGGCCAGCCACTGCAAGCCTATCTGACACCAAGAACACAGTCTCCATGCATTGAGAGGCAGTAAGTTTCCTTAGGCCCTGAATTCAAACCCCAGTACAGGAAAGGAGGAAAGGAAAAAAGGAAGGAAGAAGGAAGGAAAGAAGGAAGGAAGGAAGGAAGGAAGGAAGGAAGGAAGGAAGGAAGGAAGGAAGGAAGGAAAGAAGGAAGGAAGGAAGGAAACATCGGAGGAAGGAAGAAAGAAGGAAAGGAGGAAGGGAGGGAGGGAGGAAGGAAGGAAGGAAGGAAGGATGGAAGCAAAGGAGAATAGTGGGAGCATGGGAAGGAGGGAAAGGAACAGAAAGAAAGAAAATTAGTTTTGCATTTTATGATAGATTACATCTTCAGAGCTTGCCCATTATATAAACATGCAAATCTCTCCTGCTAAGGCAGAATTGAGTCTCCTGGTCCTTACATTGTCTCTTTCTACAGATGTAAAATGAATCAGTTGACTTTTTAAAATGCATACATTTTTGTGACTACAAAGGTCAGTTGAAAGGACAGACAGATGGTAGGTAGGTAGGTAGGTGGAAGATGATAGATAGGCAGGTAGACAGATAGATAGACAGACAAAGCTGTTCATGATTCCAGTATTAACACATCATCCTTGTTATATTATGAACAGTCTTGAATGAAAAACTCCACTGAAATATCTCTGATGGTTTTCACTTCAGTTTCCCTCTGAATTGATGACTGAACCACACATTTTTCTTCCGCTGACTCTAATGAACAGAAACATATGCTTTCTAGCTGAAGAGCAAGGAGTATATTACAAGTTTTAAGACTTTCATCTTAAATTTTTGCAATGCTGGGAATGGAATGCTAGATAAAGCTCTCTACCACTGAGAAACAAAGCATGGGATACAGGGGCTAGAGCCCCTAGAAGAACATGAAACAGTGAGAAAGGGACTCTTGGGTCAGGCAAGTGAGCCCAACTCATATCCTAAGATTATTTTCATGTTTATAATATCAGTTTTGAAATTCACCTTTCCAACCTGCCAGTCATGAAATGCTGGTGAAATGTCTTCTCAAATTTAAAGAGTCTAAATGTTAGATTATTTTAGGGGTTTAATATATGCACTTGTCTCTGAAATCCCCCATATGAAGCCTGAAATACTGGTACCTCATGCCTATAATCTGAGATACTCATGGAGCTGAGACCTCAGGATTGTGTTTCCAAGCCAGCTTGGTCCAATTCTCAAAATGGAGATTTCATATTGTCTATTTTGCCACCATGACTAGAACTTAAAGGAAATGCCCTTCACTATTTATCCCCTTCAGGCTTAAGGCTGCAAGGCCATTAAGACTTGGTACTCTTATGGCTACAGGACCCATCCAACTCCCTCTCTTGTAGATTACTAGCACTTGAGTCTAGTCATTGTTTTGTTACATCTGCTTTCTTACCTTCTATTCTCTTCCTTGGGCACAACACTGCTGGATAGAATCCTAAATGATATCATTTTATGCCAACTAATTTGGAAGACTTAGATGATCATCATTATATGGCTTAGATAATAAAATGACCACCGACTAATCTGGTATATATCAACTATCTTTTTTGAGCAAAGCTTTGGGGAATATATACAGTGGAATCCAACCTGATCTCTCTTCCAAAGGGTTTACAATCTAGAATGAGGCCCCAGTCACCTTCATTTAGCTGTTCTGTTAATAATTTTGGGCAGATTGAGCTCCCTACATAAGAATATTAGGAGAGAAGAAGAAAATGTAATTTCCCTCCTATATTACAGAAGACAATCTAATGGGAAAATGGAAATCCAGGGAAAAGGAAAAGACATTTTCCCTCTTTTCTGTGGAATGCATAAGAGGAAAGTAAAGAATGAAATTTGTGTTGTAGAGGAGCCAGAGCTCAGAAAGCCTGCTATTTGACCACAAAGTCTCAAAGAAAGTTGCCAGTGGCCAGAATGGAATCTCTGGCCCTACTGAGTCCATGACTAATGTAAATGAATTTCAGGATACAATGAGCTGTCTATGAATGGTACTGCCTTTATTTTTTTTGCAGACTAATCCAAACTACAGCAGCCACACACATACTGCAGAGCCTTGGTAAATCTCTGAACTCTGTGGCACTCCTGAATAGCAAGAAGAATGACTGGGCCATTCCCTCACACCCCACCCCCATGCAGCCTCACCATAGCTCGAGAAGTTGACTGGACAAAGTCTCTCTTCCTTTTTGCAGTGCAATTCCTATGACTTGGCTTCTCTTTACAGCACCCACCCTACCACACACTGTTGGCTGTCTGAGCAGAACACAGCACTGGAGGATTGATCTGTCTGCCTCTTCCCTTCTTTCTAACAGCTGAGCTTCTGAGATAGGGAAAGGCATATTGCAATTTCCTATCAAGTCCATATGGGTCAAAAAGCTAAGCCCCCTCTTCCCTCCCATCTCCCTTCCCATCCATCCCTTCCTTCCCATCTCTCCTTCATTTCTTCGAGACTATACAAAACAAACTAACTAAAACACCCAGTTATTCAAGTACAATTTGAATTTGTCTTTGTACCTTTTTGTATTTTCAGAGAAACTCCAAAATATTCACCTGTCCTAAAAAGTGTACAAACAAGATCTGAATGAATAGAGCCTGCACTAGGGGAGAAAAATGAACTGTTCTCAGATCCTTAAGGCTATAAGCACCTAAGCAATTTATAACCAATCTATAAAGAGAATATAATTTCCAAAATATCACTGGTACATAGCCTGTCTTATAGGTAGGGAACGTATCAGACTAGTTCCAGGTTGCACCAAAAAGATGACAAAATAAGAAAATCAATATTTGTTGATGGTAGATGGATCCTGTACTGTGAGCCATCCCATCCCCCTTCAATCTGGTCCACCACTACCACAGATTTTATGTCTGAAGTAGTATCATCTTTTCCCCCAAATAATCCTACCCATGTGAATTATTAATCTCCATGTATGTTTTGAGTTCATGAATGCCATGTATATTTACCCAACAGTGCCTTTAGATTAGGATAAGCTAGTCTAAATCAAGTCACTATGGTTCTAGACAGTTGCAGTGAAAAATGAGTGTTGCTATGCTTAACATCCTTTCTCTGGACAGACATACCCTTTCAGAAATACCAGAAAACAGTCCCAGTGATTCACTGCTCCCCTTTGAATTCATAGATTCTCAGGAACTTTCAATCAGGGCCCACTGGCCTTGTAAATACCACTGCTATAGTTCTTAAACTGGGATACCAAAGTCACCAGGAGGGCTTGTTCAAACACAAATCTCCGTCTCCTATCTTCAGAACTTTTGATGCTACCACATTTCTGGAATGAAGCTCCAAATGATACTGAGGATGCTGGCTGAGGAGCCATGCTTTGAGAATCATAACTCTCATTCCACTCAGGCTTTTGACTCTTGGATTATGTCTCTTGTCCATTAGTCTTGTACCAATAGAGCCCGATCCTCTCTAAGCCTGGCAGTGAGGCATCCCCTTGAGAGAAGTCAAGCCCTGTAGCCCTGCCTCTCCTGACAGAGCTGCAGCCCAGCACTGCACCCTACCTGTGCAGAAGACTCGGGCCTCTGCTTGAAATACTTCTCAGTGTGCCCACAACCTACTTTCTCCATTTGCCAAGGTCCCCTAGGAGGCATTAGATCCATGGGGTGAAGAACACTGCAGGAGGCCCACCTTATCTCAAAATCTTTCTCTAAGCTCTAAGTAAGCAAATGTTTATACACACAGCTGACCCAAATTATCTGGAGCTATGGGGACAGAAATAGGAATAGCCCACAACTAAACTCCAAGGCGAGAACATGAATTCCCCTGTGAGGAGCCATTAATCTTCCTCCAGGGGGAAGCGAGGCAGATGTGTGGTGGCCTGGATTTTTAACTGCCTTTTCATTTGAAATTGCATGGACTTATTTTTTTGATTTAGAAATCCAAATTCCTTCTCCATCTTAAATGTCAGTGTCATTTAAATACAACATTTTGCCATTCGATACTCCCTAGGCTGGCAGCAGAAGTTGTCCTTTGTGTATTTTTTTTAAAAAAAATCTACTGGCTTGGGGGCCATTATGGTTTCTGCAGGCCTGCAGGGTAGATGGCTAACACCCACATTCTCTGGAGTCACTGAGAAAGCAAACCTCAACCCCAAAGCCACTGCAGGGGAGTTTTCCACAGTGTGACCTCCAGCCAGTGTTCCACATACCCCCTTAAGCATGTGGTGGTAAAAACAACATGTGGACTGCTTTAGAGTTCTTCCCAAGACCTTACTAAATGGACATAACATCCCATCCTATTGTGGAAGATTCTAGAAGACTTCTATGGTCTTGGCGTGAGAGAATTGGATCATGTGAATCATTTCACAGGAGAATTATTGACACCAAGGAGCAATGAAGTATTGCTTTAACCAAGCTAAGAAACAGGAAAGGCAATGTTTCTTAGACCATTTAACCAACTCTGCTATTAAAAACTAAACAGCCTTAGGAATGAAAAAAAAGATAAATTCCCAAGCCCAACTAAAGCCAGTTGTGGTTGGAATGGAAGAGATATCTCAAGATATATGATTCCCTTTGGGAAACTTCTTGACACAAGAAATGTTCTTTTGAACTACTTAGTAAAGAGATCAATTCAAAAATCAATGCCTTTTATGGGTGATGAAAGGAATTAAGCCACAGTAATGTGTAATGCCTAAGTAAATGACTGCCAAGTAATAGAAATAGAAGTGAAGATCTATGGAATCAGAGTGTACAGGTTCACAAGGGGCTGTTGAATTTCAAGCAGACTTTGTGGATGGAATCTGATTACCTAGAGAAGGAGCAGTCTTGTAAGACATGGCTCAATACAAACTCCAACTCTACTTAAAGACAGGAAGACGCAGATTTCTTTCCTATGGTACCTAGACCCATGTCAAAAAGAAAATTCATGAGCCACCCATATGTCATGGGACAGGGAGAAATAATGATGAAACAAAGTATTTACAGTGGCAAGTATGGCAGACAAACCCATTTTAAGAGGGCAAATGGCAATTTCAGATCAGTGGACAATGTGTTATTCAAGCAATGTATTCGAGTGTTTTTCTTGACAAGGAAGCCTCTTCATTTGTAGTCAAGAATGAAGAGAAAATGTGCCTCTCAACTGTGCTGTGAACGTGGCAGCCTTTAGAACTGTTTTACAAGTCCCTAGGGCTGTTTGGCATGCATCTTTTGGTCAGGATGGCTAATGATGAGATGGAGCAGGGAGATGGACAGAGTATGCCTTATTAATTCCCCAAACATAATCCTACTTGAAGGATAATATGGGCAACCTCCATCAAAATGCCCACCATGACTATAGCCATATCTCCTCAATGTCCACCAAGGTGAGCTGAAAACTGCTCAGATTTAGTCTGGTCTTAATGACTGAATGCAACACACACACATACATCATCCTGTTCATTATTTCTGAGGTATTCTTCCTATTCTTACGCACACACACAGACACACACACACACACACACACACACACACACACACACACACACACACACAGAGAGAGAGAGAGAGAGAGAGAGAGAGTTGATCTGGCCAGAAACCTAATTTTTATACCAGCCAAGATTTGGAAGAAAACTTCATTGCCTACATCTGTATCTGTTGCTCACTATAGAACTCTGGATCATATATTTCATCAAGTTGTCCAGACTTGCAATTGTTTTTGATACTCTTTAAAAAAATATTATTGTTGTTATTATATAGGTGATGTACAGAGGGGTTACACTTATATAAGTTAGATAGAGTACACTTCCTTTTGGACAGTGTCGCCCCCTTCCTTCATTCTCTCCCAATTTTTCTCTCAGACTTAACGATTTAAAAAATAATGCAGTTCTGCAACCTCTGGCCTCATCGCTTAGCAAATTAACAGGGATAACTTGCATCTCTTAATGGAGGTTAATCCAGGAGGCCAGGAAAACAACTATAAGCCATAGAATTTTGCGGAAAGGCATTTTAAGTCTTTGTTGCATGGGGTGGATGTAGTGAGTTCTCAAGAAGAAACACTCTGACCACAGAGATGGCATCGGGTCTGGATGCTTTAGGCTGCTGTGGTATCTACACAGCCTGCTGGTGTCTGTCTACTGATGTTCATAGTCGACAGTCATGTTTTCAATGATATCAGGTATCCGAGGACCTAAACTGCAAGCCCTAACTGTACCCTGGGCAAGACTGTCCATTTCTGTAGGCCATTTTCTCCATTGTGCTCAAGGTCGGATTATTGAACTTGGAATTGATCTTCACTGTTCCCAAGATCCCTTCAGGTCTTCAAAGTCCAATTCTGTGTTTTTTCACTCAACACTGTAGGTTGCATATACATGACCAATCACTCTGGGCTGGGAATATGGCCTAGTGGCAAGAGAGCTTGCCTCGTATACATGAAGCCCTGGGTTCGATTCCCCAGCACCACATATATAGAAAATGGCCAGAAGTGGCAGAGTGCTAGCCTTGAGCAAAAAGAAGCCAGGGACAATGCTCAGGCCCTGAGTTCAAGGCCCAGGACTGGCAAAACAAACACAAACAAACAAAAAAAAATACCATGACCAATCACTCGCATTCTTCATCCAAAATACTTGCCTTCACGCAAAATGTCCCCACCCACTTTGAATCACAACCATTGCCCCAACTTTTGAGGCAGCGTCAAAGGGGATGCTAGTTACCCACCTACCTTAAACCAGAGTTACAGCTGGCTCCTCTTGTTTTCTTAAGAACTTGGAATGATCCTGCCACCACCATTTCTCTTCTGTCGTGCATTTTGCTTCTGCTACTTCCTTTTGGTTTAGGCTTGCTCTGCCTTCTCTGGCTTCCAGCAGTTCATGTCTTCCAGGCTTCTCTCTTTGATTGCTTGTGGTCCCTAAAGGCCTGCACTTACAGACTGTGCACAGCTCAGCAAACACCCAGCCAGCCCTACCACACTGCCCAGTGCCCTGAGGCCAGTCTCTTACATTTTTATCTTTCTGTTGCAGCACTGAAAAGCCCAACTGAATTCCATGAGCAAAGAACAAAATTGGATAGTGACAAGGTAATGTTGAAAACTGTCTTTCCTGATTTGGAACAATTAGGCTATAGATCTCTGAATGCTCAACTTTAGCCGAAACACGAGAATTCCTGTAAGCAATTCCTTCACTGGGGCCTATATAAAGGGAATCAATTATGTCAACTTTGAAGTGATTGATGTTGATATATATATGTATGTATTCTCAACCTTCCTGATGTTGGGGAGAAAAATCATAGCAAGGATGCAAAGAGGTCAGAAGAATTTTTGAAATGGAAGTAAGGGTAGTTTGAAGACACCTTTCCTTTTATTACAGTCCTTCTATTACAGCAGATTTTCTTCAGTGAGCTTCCATGGGAAGGCCAGATCTGTAGGGACATTATGTACTAACAGTTACTTAAAGGCAAATGGAATTGTGTTTCATTTTCCTTTTGCCAGCCGGGGGGAGGGCGGGGCGGGGGGGGGTGTTGGAAAAGGTTTTGTTTTGGGTGTGAGGTTTGGGATTTTTTGTTGTTGTTGTTGTTCCTTTGGAGCTTTGTTTTTTCATGTGTGGCATTTGAAGATGATTATCAGTTTATCCTGCAGCTTCATGCCAATCTCTGGAACTTGCATCTACCAAGGATACGATACAAATACTAATTAGAACTATTAACACTTTGAGTGAGAAGAGAAGGTACCCTAGCAACTGTGACTAGGGAAAATGAGCAGGACTCTTCAAAGCTTCTCCCAAAGAGCTATGATTCCTACTACCTGGAGGAGAGGAAAGAATGATAGTCTTTGGTCAGGCCTGGAGTGACCCTTCCCACCCACCCACTTCCAGGCCCTCCCCAGAAACCCAATAGGACATAGAACTCAATGAGGTGTTTTTGTTTTTAAAGCCTAGAAATAAAAAAAAAAAATACCAATGATGGGGGGACCTGCTTTGGCCTTACCCCAGTCTACATCATCCCTACAGACAGCTCCAGTAAATAATCTATTTCTTGATGCCTTCCAAGTATACAAGTTTTACATTGGCCTATGTCCTAAGAGAGGAATTAGACAGCTCACGGGAGAAGGCCATGTGTTACCATGTTACAACAGGTAGATTTAGGCCAAGTGTCATCTCTGGCCTGGGTTATTTTTAAGAGGTAACAGAATAGGGTTGATCCTAAGCCAAGCAGCACAGTATCCTTTCTGGCTACTATTAGCATGAGTCTGTTTGGTCTAGGCTTTACGTGGATTCAAGATCCTTCTTTCTTTATTTTCCCATTCTTTGTGTTTCTTCATCAACATGTGGGAGACTGGGATAGGTCCATTTTCCATATGGCACACAAAGAACATTGCTTCCTTTTGAGAGAAATTGAGAATTTTTTTTTTGTAATGTTAAAACTAGGCCACTCTCCACGTTTGTATTCTACAGACTGAAGATTCTCTGAAGCACAAGGGTAGAAACAGGTCTGACCGTGCCCACTTGCTTAATATGCACATACTCCAAGGTAAGCCTGCATGCCATCAGGAACTAGAAAAATGTCCATCACATGTTGGGTGTGGTTTTCCAGAGTTTCTTGTCAGAATACCAGAGGAGTGACATGTTTGGTTTTACCTTCTCCATTATTGAACATTTGCTAAACCTCTTACAAAGTCTCTCCAATTATTACACTAAGAAGTTCCAAGCTATCATTTAATCATTCTAAGTTTTGGAGAAAACCCACTTGGAAAGCTATGCATTGGTTAAGAAGGTTTCAAGACCAGGACTTCAATTTTGGCAGTGCCATTTTCTGATGCCAAGGCAATTGTGTAGCACATAAGGATGACTATCCAACAGTTGTTGCTAATTATTATCAATCTGGGTTGTTTCACTTAACTTTGGAAATCAGTGCTGATCAATGCAGGCCCAATTCTGCCTTTCTTGGGGAGCTGCCTCCATGATAGAGAAGAGGAAACAGAGGAAATATGTCATTCCACGGGTATTCTAACACCTGGATTAGAGGGATGTCTCCTCTTGCTTGCTCCATGAGTTTTTGCCTTCCCCAGGAGAGCAATCCTAGTTTCCAAGAGTCCCATCTTCTACTCTGATGTTTACCTATGAAGTATTTACTCATTGAGCAAATACCATACTGGATGCCTATAAAAGAGACAATAGAGGATTGTGTGGTTTAGTAATGAATAAAGTACAAGAACCTAACAGAATAATTAAGGAGGCACACATGACAATTAACATTCATTCACAATCCTGCCTGAGATAAGAGAGAATGCACTGTGTGGTACATACACAGAGGAGGATGAGAGAAGAGAGAGAGAGAGCGAGACCCAGAGCACTGAATCAGAATGCTTGGGAAAGGAGAGAAGAGAGCAATTGGATATGAAGGCTGGAGTGTAGACAGAAAGCATTGTAGGCTGAGAGGCCCTCTCCAGATTCAGGACTAGCCAGCCCTCTTTCTCTCCATAAAATGACCATTTTCTAACAAAACTGCATGCTGACTGTAAGGAGCATGGAAGGTTCTGGAAAAATAACAAAATTTGTGGGCTTTTGGTTCTTTAATGAACAGCTCATCCATCATTCTCACTACCCAAAGCTGACCTTTTTTTTCCAACCCTGGAACAGATGGGTTTGTTTTAAAGTGGGGAACTGTTTTCAGTGTAGGGAGGAGAAGGAAGAAAGACAATATCGAGTTAAGGGAAAGGTCTACATAGCTTACAAGGCTGATACCTGGACAAGATGGCAAGGATACCCAGGGCTGTCAGGCAGAGGTGTCCTCATTCTTATCGCCTGTGCAATGACACCACCACACAGAACCTAGAAGCAGCTACTATGTGAGCATATACACGCACATATAATCTAAGTAATGCCATTTCAAATGAGATGCAGACTTGTCAATGAATTAGCAAACAAAAGTACATATTACATCTGGCAAAGATATGAGAAGTACATATAGCAGGTGGGTGCATATGTTGCTTTATGTATCTAGAGAGTGACTTGGTAACAAATTCCGTGATAGTCTATTTACCCTTTAGCCTTGCTATATACATTTGTATCTTTGATTTAAAGAAAAAAATTCAAAAATGCTACCACTTTGAGCCCATAGCTCCACTTCTAATTTTCTGGTAGTTAATTGAAGATAAGAGTCTCACAGGCTTTCCAGCTCAGTCTCTCCAGACTTTGCAGTCTGGCTTCAAACCATGATTCTCAGGTCTAGCCCTCTGAGTAGCAAGGATTACAGGCATGAGCCCCAGCACCCAGCTTTGTAGAAATTACTTTAATAATAAAACATGGTTTTGCAATCCAACAATAGGATGAGCCAAGTAAGTAAATTCAGGATTGTGTAAGGCTGAAAGCCATGTAGCCACTTCCAACGAAGTTTCTAAGAATAATCACTTAATAACAAAAAGTTTACAAGATACCTAATGAGAACAGCAGAAAGCAAAACTATATGTACAGTCAAATTCTAGGAAGAAAAGATACATGTAAACATAAATTGCATTTGCAGGCAGATTCTGGGAAGAAAAAGTACATATCAATAGCAATAAACATAAATAACTTCAGTGTTGAAAGTAGTTGACCTTAAGTGGGGAGTGTCTTGAAGCTTTTATTTTCTTTTGTGTACTTTTTGGGGATTATAGCATTACCATGTACTATCATAAACTTCATTCACATTTATGATAATGACCACATAATACTGCTATAATCCAAAAATCCTAAAAGGAATGGGGAGTAGAGATATAGCTCAGCGGTGGAATGCCTGCCTAGCATGCACAAGGCTCTGGTTTTTATCCCTCATCCCCTTCCTTGTTGATAATGGGGTTTGAACACAGGTTCTACTGCTTGAGCCATACCATCAGTACTTTTAGTTTTAGACACAAATAACTGACATTTTCCAAGCTTTTTTGCCTGGGCCCACCATGGATCATAATCTTCCTACCTACAGCTCCTATGTAGTTGGGATTATAGGTATGAGCCACTGCTCCTGGCCCATCGAAGTCTTGAATTGATCAGCAGCCCCTGATTCTATCCTATGTTTTGTGGCTCCCTTAGAACCCACTCTTCTCTTCAGTAGAAATGAGGGATTTGCTTCCTGGAACCAAAGAGCTAAATACAAAATGACTCCTATCTTCTGGAGTTTCACATTGTATAACAGAGGCAGCAGTGTTAGATGAAGGAGCCAGTGATTGTGACTGCTAATGGCAGGCAAAGTGAAGAAAGGAGGAAAGGCAAGAAGCATCATGAAGGATTTCTACCAGAACCTGGGAGAGAAGCAGGATGTTTATGGTGAGGGGTAGGCGAGAAGCATTCCAGGCTGTGGAAACAAAGCAGAAAAGTGGTACTGAAGGCAAATTCACCAGGGGCCAGAAAGTTCAAGACCAACCTTACTGGGGAACTAGCTTTGGGACAGGGAGCCTCAGGTCCTTAGGAAGATTAATTCAGTGTGTGACATGCTAAGAAATGTAGATTGAGAAGAATAGATGGGGAGAATCATTGTGGGGAAGGAGTAGATTCAAGAAGAAAGGACTTTCTGAAGACTGGTGATAGTTTATATGTGCAATGGATGAGAAAACCCTGAGGCCATCATAAGGAGCCCTTGGGGAAGAGTAAGCCCTAGGTACCTCATTCTTTTGTTTGGAGCACTGATGTTTCTTCTGTCTCGAGAGAACAACTTCTAGACAACTTCTAGACAAGCCAACTATGGCCCATTAGATACCCTTAGGCCTGCTTGGAGAATGCAATATCCATCCACACCCACACCCATCTTCACCCTCCAACCCCAGGTACAAGGTTGAGATTAGTAGCTTAATAATGAGAAGCCAGAAAATATGTCCATTATTACCACATCTTCTAAATGCAGCACATTAAGAACAAAGCTATATACTCATAGACTCCCTGTGTGTGTGTGTGTGTGTGTGTGTGTGTGTGTGTGTGTGTATGTGTGTGTGTGTAGGTGCTAGGGCTTGAGCTCAGGGCCTCAATGCTCCTCTTTTTTATTTACTCATGGTTTGCACTCTACCACGTGAGCACTCTACCACTCTCCTCCACTCTGGCAGTTTGCTGGTGAATTGGAAATGGAGTCTCACAGACTTTCCAACCTGACTGGCTTTGAACCTCAATCTTCAGATCTCAGCCTCTTGAGTAGCTAGGATTATAGGTGTGAGCCACCAGGGCCAGACTCTTCTACAATTTTCACTTACATTTGTTTATCAGAGAAATTTCTTGTTCCGGCTCTCATCATTGTTCTGTCACAGAAATTGGTGAGTTGGGCCCCACTCTCCCCAGAGAAGTTTGGTGTCAGCCCCCTAGAGGTAGGTTTAAAGCTCAGGAGATGACCATTCTCACCCTCCAAATGATGGTGGCCTTCCGATTGAATGCATATAATTTTTTAAACTCTCTCTGTTTAACTAAACAACCATTTCAAAATAATTTGAGTTCTTTTATGATTGACATGACATTTAACTCTCAGTCCATGTCATAACATTGATCCACGTAAGCCCTCTAAAAAGTTAAGCAATGTTTACCACTTGGAACTCATTACCATCAACATTATGATGTTTAGCATGAATATCACCAGTGCCTATGGAAGTGTACTATGGAAGTCCTAGAAGTTTAGGATCCAGCAAACATCACAAATGTCAGGGGATGCTTACTTACAAAATTGCCAACTTGCATGAGTTTTGTTTTTGAATAAATCCTCCAAAGCCAGTTTTTCTAGCTTTTCTATGTGCCTCTGAGTTTGCCTTTATTTGGAAGTATCTAGTCTTTGGTGCTAATCCCTGTAAAAATGATGATGATGACATTGAAAAATTATTAGGACAGTAGAGTGCGAGGTGACACAATGTTTAGTAACCACCAAGCCAAAAACACAAACACAAACCCAAAAGAAAAATAAAATAAAATAAAATAAAGATGACGGCAGATTCTAAAAATGGATCCTTTTGCTTTTCAACTCATCAGCCTCCGCTGCAGAAAGATCCCTTCCAACAACTGCTCAGATGAAGCTGAAACGAGCGCGCCTCGCAGACGATCTCAATGAAAAGATTGCTCTCCGACCAGGGCCTCTGGAACTGGTGGAAAAGAATATCCTCCCTGTGGATTCCACTGTGAAGCAAGCCATCAAAGGTAGTTAGAACATAGCACACCCAGGGCATCAAGGACTTTCTGAGGAGGGGAGGCGGGCCAATCACTAGTGCAGAGCCATGCCCTCATGCCTTGCCCCCTCACCTCCCAGCCAGAGTTGCTGGGGTGAAGAAGAAATCCATTGGCAACCATTCCAGGGAGAGGTCAATGCAAGCCATGTTTGCTGTTAGGCTGCAAAGCTCTACTAGGCAGAACCCTCAAAGCATCCTTTCACTGTGGCATCACCACTTAGGAATGATAGTCCACATTCTTCGGCTTCCTTTTGAGAAGAGGGGTGGAGCAAAACAGAGGAAGAACACTGTCTCTGAACCAGAGCACCTGGACCCCAAGCTTGGCTGTTGTGTACTGGGACTCAGCCATGTCACCTCACCTCACCAGGTGGAGAGGACAGGTCTTTGATGCCTGTGAAAACTCCTTGGTAACTGCCATATACTGGCCAAAGAGAAGGCAAACCCATTCATTCTGTCATATACTGTGTATACTTTGTAGTCTCCTCTAAGAGGACACAGCAATCTTCATATACTGAATTCCTTCATGGAGGGTTTGAGATAGAACTGGAGAAGATAGGGGTGAAAGGGACAAAGGGGAGATATAAATTCCCATAGGTAAACTGACTTGCTTCCAACCAGGCCCACAGGCTGCCATGAGATCTAATACTAGGTATTATTGGGCAATAGAATATTTAAATGTTTTTACACCCTATCAGAAAGAATGGGGAAGGATGGCTTGTTTCAAAATCAAGTTCATTATGAATTTTTCTCATCAAGTTGGCCCATGTTCTGAAATCTAGCTCTTACCCACTCTGAGGCCCTTAAAACCTATAAACATAATCATGTGAACTCTAGGAGAGTCTGTAACCATCTGTCAGTGTCCATCTAAATATCCCACCTTGCTTCTCTCTCTCTTCTGCATCCTGGGTATCTTGTACCCTTGAACTTGACCTTGAGTACTCAAGACTGAATTTTCCCATTGTTACTCTCGCACAATGTCAGATGGGAAAAATATCTCTGTTAGACATCTGTCCAGGCTTGTAAACTTGTGATTTATTTTGCTATGATAGGAAAAATACCTTTTTAAATTTGCACTCTTCGGTTTATAGTAAGATTGCATTTTTTAGGTGATTGCACATCATTGGCAATCAGTGGCTTTTTCTCTTTTTTTCCTGCTGAGCCTGTTCCTTTTTTACTACTATGTGAATGTTATTTATGCAGGAAAAAGAAACCTATTCATCTGCCACAAACAGTGCCTGTCCTTTTTACCTGTTGGTCCTTTTTCTTTTTGGTATTGTTGATTTTGTGTGTAATGATTTTTACCTTTTACCATTTTAATTCTATCTTTTCTTTTGTAGTTTCTGTATTTGTCTATATTGAGAACATTATCTACATCAAGCATACAGTTTGTTCACCTAGACAATCTTCTAGCAGTTATAGATAAATAATTCATATCTGTTTTTAAATATGGAATAGTTCTGAAATAATTGAAGGGCTTGGTTTAGGAGATAGGTCTAATTTTATCTTTCCATAATTTTCTGATATATTTTATATTTTATGTTAATATCTGCCTCAAAACCTTCTTTATAATAGTGTGGGTTTTATCCCCCTAACATTTCTTGGCTGCTTTCAGAAGTATATTATAGAGGAAAACTTAGAGTCAGGTTTTCAAATGCCAACTTCAGTCCTATTAGAATCCTGAGTGAGATTGCAATGAATTTATAGGTTAATTTATGATTAAAATATACTGTTTTTATATCAGAAATAGATTGCTGCTTTCCATCTATTTAAATCTTCTTTAATTTTCTTTGACAAAATTGTTGTTAGTTTAAGTAAAGCCACATGGATTATTGTTGACATGGAGATAACCTCGTAATTTTGTACATTATTTTACAACTGGGCATCTTTAAAGCCTTTTCTAATACTTCCAATACATTTTTAAGTTTGTCTTAAGGTCTGTAGGTATGTTAAAGTCATAGACCTGTAAACCAAAATCATATGTAAAAAATAATAATTTATAAATACAAGATAATATATAGATATATTTTCATATATTTTATTTATAAATTATATCATATAAATTATATAAAATTTTATACACAAGTATAGCATAGTTATACTATATCATATTAACCAATATATTTGAACCATATGAACTAATATATTTTGTTATATATTAAGTATGTATGTCATACAGAAGTATAAAACATCTATCTTACACATAAATTCTTACTTTATATGCAAAAATATAAGTGATATGTAATGCACATGTAATTTTATATATGTGATAACTTAAACATTTAAATAATGTAATTTGATAATTATGTTTATATTACATGGTTAAATAGTATTATTGATATATTGACAATGATTCAAGAGAGCCAAGAAGATAGACAGGAGACCAACTTGGACTTTATAGCCAGACGCTGTATCAAATTAAAAGAAAAAACAGTGATGTGCCATATATCAATTTTTTGTTAAGTTGTTGATACATTTTAATCTTTTTTCCTTTTTTAAATGGAAATGTCAGCAGTCATTCACTCCCATATACAGTATGAGCTTTTTCTACAGAGATACTCTACACAAGTGTTTTGCTATTCATTTTCTAGGCATGGTTTGCTAGGTGAATGCTCTGTATTTAAAATGCTTGAAAAGATGATGAGGTGAATCTCCTGTGTGTCGTCACCTTCCCAAACCATCCTTAACATTATGGAAATAGTCTCTCATGAGCTTATTGGTCAGTTGTGGGGCTTGAATTCAGGGCTTGGGTGCTGTCCCTGAACTTTTCTGCTCAAGGCTAGTGCTCTACCACTTTGAGTCACAGCACATTTCCAGTTTTCTGATGGTTAATTGAAGATAAGAGTCTCACAGACTTTCCTGCCCGAGCTGGCTTTGAACCACAATACAAATCTCAGACTTCTGGATAACTAGGATTACCAGTGTAAGCCACCAGCGCACACCTTCACCAAGCATTTTTAAGAAATCACTTTAGTATTTTATTTGGGATTCTGTGTGCATCTGGATGTTAGTTGGAATTACCCTCTCTGGACTAACACTAAACTTGTTTCTTGCTCTTCAAAAGTCTGGGGAGGGCTTTCCTCCTAAGCATGGCCTCCAGGAAGCTGCTTTCCTTCTTGTCACCCCACCATCCCCCAGAGAGAGAGCAGCACTTTTTCTTAAAGAACTAGATAGTAAATTCTTGAAGCTGTGTCTGTCACAGCTGCCCAATTCTTCCAATGTAGTGTGAAAGTCACCATAGCAACAAGTCAACAAATGGGTATGGCTGTGTTCCAGCAAAGCTTTATTTAGAAACATAAGCAGCGGATGGGTTGTTTGTCTGCCCCATAGCTCCTTCATGAATCTAACCAGCGAAGGGGAAAGGAAGAATGAGAAGGCCCCAGTCACTACTCACACAGTCTTAACTTGGAAAGGAACACGTCACTTCCACTCACTCTGCTGTGAAAACCATAGGTAGGGCTGAAACAAGTATCTCTTGCACTGCTATGAACAGCTCTTTCCCAGCAATAACTCTATGCCAAGGATGGAGTCACATCTGGGTTGATAAATTACCTGACCAGTCTGTCACAATATTCATAGGTAATCATAGTCTATTCTGTTCTTTTATATAATGTCAAGATGATCCTTGACAAATTATAGTTATATTTTGATCACTCAAACCTGAACTGGAAAAGTTGTAAGATGAAAATGCATTTATTACACCTACCTGCAAGTATCCTTTGTCCAGTGACACAGCAATGTTGAACGTTAATTATTTCCTCTTGTGACCAGTGGCTGGTTGGAGCCTGGCTTGCTGTTTGCTCTGCTCAACATCACAAGAGAGGGTCACAATCAAAACGGAAGCTTCAAATTTCTATGCCTATTCATTTTGCATTATTGTAAAGTCAAAAAAATCCCAAGTCAATTCATCATAGGTCAGACTAGTTTATACTTGCCTTTTCATATTTGTCTATGTGTGGGGAGCATTGAAAATACAATTTCAATGATCAGCTGCTTGAAAATATTGCTTATTTGCATCATAGGTACCCAGTGGTAGATCTTAGATTTTCTAAGTAGTTGGACTTAGAAGTAATCCTTTGATTTTCTGCCATTTGGTCCAGAGTGTTTTGTGTATTCAAATTTTCTCTTAATTCAAATAATTTACCTTATCCCAGATATTTTCATTATCCTTCTGGATTACAAAGTGAATTGGCCTCAAGTAACATATAGTCTTGACTTACAATGATTCTAAGTGTTTCAGGACCTAGGGTTAGACTTTATTTTTTAAATTTTAAGTCAATTATATACCTGGTTTCTCTTTTGCCCTCTCTTTTCCTATCTGAAAATCTTTCTTGCTAGTTGCTAGTTGATTTTTACCAAAGAATAGTTTATGATTTTATTCGTGTATGTTGTTGGCCTTTTGTCTTTTTTTGAATTCAGTTTGGCTTTTAGTTTGGGTTCTAAGAAGAATTTGCACGAGAACGGTAGCTTCACTTGTTTCAGTCGATTCTGGTTTTTTTTGTTTGTTTTTTGTTTTTTTGTCTTTAATGTCGAGCATTAAACTCACATGCTGGGCAAGTGGTCTATTTGCAACTCACCCTCAAGCTTTGGAATCCGTCTGCCTTTCTTTCTAGCCTGAACTCCATGAATGAACCATGTGGCCATAGAAGACTCACCTCATCTCTCTGTGCCTTGGTGGCCCTATCTGTAATACCCCATAGTAGCAAGTGCCAGCTTCTCGAGCTTTGCTTTCCCCTCAAGTGGATTCCATTAAATAATTGATGTATTGAGTTATCTAGACACTGGTGCTGATCCATTTACAAGTTGCTCTCCATTCTGACTCCCAGTGAATTTGCATTTTTGCAAGTAAAGAGGGCTAGGAGACACAATTCCTGTGACACAATTTATGAAAGACATAAGAATAGAGGTATCTATGTGTGCTTCTGTCTGAGGAATCCTGGAAGAGGTGACATCTTAGCTGACCTGAAAGAGGTAGAAGTGTGACAAGAATGGACAGTCAATAAAGACAGCTTAAATTCTATCTTTAAAGCAGAGGAAAGGTTCAAGCATCAAAGATGCTCTCATTGCTAAAGGAGTGGATCTAAACATTTTTCTAATTCCCCAACAGGGGAGAACATAATTTTAAAAAACTAATAATAAAGCAGTGGAGAAGCATGAGAAGGGTTTCCAGTGACCACGCAAGCCCCATCTGAATGTGAACATTGAGGGGGCTGGGCATGCAGAAAGGATGCAAGGGCCCGCTAGCCCCAGTGTGAGCTGGCCTCCAGAGAGGCAGGCAAAAGGCAGAGCTCCATTGGGAAGCTGTTTGACTTCTCTGATGAGAGCTAGAGCAAGATTCTTGGCTGCGGATCTGGAAAGAATTTGAAAGATCGTTGATTTTACATGATTAGCTCAGTAAAACGATGTCAGTTTAGGCAAGATGACAGCAGACTTCTGTCTTGAGCAAGTGGGTAAAAGATGCTCCCCTGGATCAAAAACAGGACAATGAGTAGAAGAACAGATCTGAAGAGAGATGAAAATCTGTACTTTGAAATGTTGAATTGGGAGAGCCTATGAAATCCACAGGCATAGATTAAGTATGCAATGAGTTTATATAGAAACAGAGAGAGAAAGAGAGAGTTGGTATAGGAGTTCAGACGTTGGAGTTTTCAGCATATAAAACGCATCACATTGTTGTTGTGAACATAAGAGTGTTATCACAGTCACTTATTTCTTCATTTAGTATTTATGGAGAATCTTCTATATGCCAGGCCCTAAGTTCTGGGACTATATCAGTCAGCAATGTATAAAGATTTCTGCTGACTTAGTGGGGAGACACAAACAGAAAAATAGAATAAGAAATGTACATTATATATAATAATAGAATTTAATTGGTGTATACATAGAAATAATGCAGGGAACAGCTCTAGTGGAATAAGACAGAGGGGGAGCAAAGATGCGTAGAAAGAGAAGGCTAAACATGAGGCTATCATAGTGTAATATTTAAGATGGAAGAAGTGGTGCAGAGAACACAGAAGGAATGGCTGGAGAAAGTAAACTCCAGAGGTAGGCACCAGTCCAGCCATTCTCAGCCCAGGCATCCTCCTTAACAGCAATGACCTGTCATACATGCTAACAAGTGTCATAAGCAATGGCCACATCTTATGGCAGACATGTCATAAGGTTGCTTGCAGACCAGTTGTAGCCCTGCCTGCAACAAGGACAACCCAGCCCACTCTTCCACCTGCCCGCTGGTGATCATATCATATCCCTGATAGGGTGGTGACTCAGGCTTGTGCTGTGTGTATCATTCTTCTGGCCTCTGTGTATTTTCCCATCTACATCCACGTGCCTTTCCAGTTGTGTTTATATTTCCCAGCTCTTTCTCCAGCTGTGTTTTTGTGTTTCTGCCAAGCTCTGAGAGGCCTACTCTATCAATGTCTCTCTCCTGCCCAACTTCACCAGGGACTGTCACTTCTGCAACTGTCCCCTCTTATCCAGACCCTCTTCCAAGCAAGGAAGGGTATTTTTGACAGCTAATCCCCCTCCCCGCTGTGAAATTTTTCTTCTCATTCCCAGATATGTTGTTGCTTGAATGGCCACACTAAGTCTTCTCCCATCCACGTTTTCTGCCCCCCCCCACCCCATTTTTCTCTCCTTTAGGGTGACTTGTGACCTTTGGCTTGGCTGTCTGGGCCAGTAGAGTTCAAAATTCAGCTAGAGGAAACACAGGCCCCCCTGTCAATAATGGCCTGTAAAGGGTAGTGGAGCATGGGCTTCTTCATGGTTCCCTCTCAGCCCAGCTCTGATTGTCTTTCTCCTTTGCATAGGAAATCCTGACTCAGGTTTAGTCAGGAGCACTGACTAAACCACATGATGTCATGTAGAGTGATGAATAATGAGTGAAGAAATAACACATCAGCCAGGCATCAGTGGCTCATGCCTGTAATCCTATAGCTACTCAAGAGGCTGAGATCTGAGGATCGTAGTTCAAAATCAGCCTGGACAGGAAAGTCCATGAAAATCTCATCTTTGATTAATTACAAAAAATAAACTGGAAATGGCTTTGTGGTTCAAAGTAGTAGAACACTAGTCTATTGGGGGGAGGGTGTGAGTGTGAGTGTGAGTGTGTGTGTGTGTGTGTGTGTGTGTTTGCCAGTCCTGGGGCTTGAACTCAGGGCCTGAGCACTGTCCCTTGGCATCTTTTTTTCTCACAGCACTTTTTTCTCATAGCACTCTGCTACTTGAGCCACAGCACCACTTCCAGCTTTTAGAACACTAGCCTTAAGCACAAAAGCTTAGGGACAATGCCTAGGCCCTGCGTTCAGCCCTAGACCCAGGACCGAAAAAAAAAGAAAGAAGGAAAGAAAGAAAGAAAGAAAGTAAGAAAGAAAGAAAGAAAGAAAGAAAGAAAGAAAGAAAAAGAAAGAAAGAAAGAAAGAAAGAAAGAAAGAAAGACGGAAGGAAGGAAGGAAGGAAGGAAGGAAGGAAGGAAGGAAGGAAGGAAGGAAGGAAGGAAAGAGAAAGAAAGAGAGAGATAATGAGGGAAAAGAGAGGGAGGGAGGGAGGGGGAGGGAGGGAGGAAAGAAGGAAGGAAGGAAGGAAGGAAGGAAGGAAGGAAGGAAGAAAGGAAGGAAGAAAGGAAGGAAGGAAGGAAGGAAGGAAATAACACATCAGAGTTTAGCATGGCCTTATTCACCTTGTAAGTGATCATTACAAAGTGTTCCTCTCTGGGCATGTCACTGGAGGATGGATGAGGGTTCCATTCAGCTTCCCAGTTTTCTTGCAAAAATCACAGGGCCTCTATGAGATCCACTCATGCTGAGAATTTCAAGGTGTCTCACAAACAAGAGAGTCTCACAAGTTGGAAGTTTTAACAAGGATTTATTTTAGTAAAACAAGTTAAAGGAGAGAATGATGTGGAAAACAGGGAGGAACATTGCCTGCCCCCACACCAGATGTGGGAGGAAACAACTCCAAATAGTACCTGTTAGCGGTTGGCCTTTATTCTTTCTGAGCCGGGGGAAATACACATAGTCACATCCTCTTGCAACCCCCAACTGTTAGACAAGGGCTCTGGGTGGCCAAAATCGGTGCTGCTCATTATTGCCAAATATGGGGTTTGTATTTGGCCCTAACCAAAATATAAGATGATAAACAGGTGATTTTTAGGGCTTCCTTTCCCTAGATTTGCTTCTCATTTTTCCATCTCTATGCATTTATGAAGAGCTTGCAGCAAAGAGAGCAAATATAGCCTGCTCTTCTATATCTCCCTGTCTTTGTCACTTACCACTTAAAAATATGGGCAGCCTGTTCCTTTGGCTTGGGGGGTTCTATTTCCTGTTTCTAATGTCTGAGTCTGGCTCTTCTAATATCTATTCATTTTCATTTCCTTGTGTGCTATATACCCTACTGCAGTGAGCGCCCTGAGCTCTCCTTAGCTTGTTAATTCTCTTGTTAGTCCTCAGAATTTTGAAATTTACTTGACATCATCCTCCTTTAGACCCCAGGGAAGTTATTTATTGTCCAGATACATGACTTCTGACTGGAGTGAAACAATATCAGTCCAGGTTTCTCAGTTCTTCAGACAGTAGCAGGGTCCTGGCTTCCAACTCAAAATGTAGATTTCCTCCTCCTCCTCCTTCTCCCCTTTCTTTCACCTTGCCCTTGAACAGGACCAGGGCTTGTACTTGAATCAGATTTTCCAGTTTCCTTTGACTAACTTAACTTCTGATTCAGAACAAGGAGCCCTATTGTCAAAGATAAATCATTATTTTGGTTTTGTTTAAATCCACATAATCCTTTAAAGAAAGCAGCATGTCAGACTCCCAGCTCCCTCCAAAGCTGGTACAAAACCACCTATTTCTAACAAATCATGTGCATTTCCTAAAAATTATATTCTAACTAATGCTTATCCCCTCTGATTTTATAACAAAACCCTCCTCTTCACTAGCAATTCACTCCATCTTCAGGGGCTCTGAAAGTCCTGGACACTTTGTGATCATCCAGTTTAAAGCAGATATACAATAACTATGGCCCTAAGCCAGATGGTAAGATTGTTTGCTTTGGCATAAAAAAGAAAATGTTTGCTTTGGCATAACTTTCTCATGGACAAAATTCTATCATTCCACAATGAGAAATCACTTCCAAAATACAACTGATCCTTGGGGGAAAGAAACTCATGAAAGCATACATGACAAATATTCTTCTAAGGAAGAGTCCTGGGAAAGGGAGAGAGTGAGGCTGGAGAGTGGAGAAGCTGGTAAGCTCTGAGGAGTGTGGGAGCAGCTGAGAAGGAAGGTGAGGAAGGTGGGCCTTTGACTAGATTGTGCTGCCTGGTGATTTGATCATCTTTGCTATGCTGAGGGGTGGACAGGACATGGCTAAGGAAGGTGGGAATTGAGGAGAGATTCTGGAATACCAGATGTGCAGCCTGAGGCACTGAGAAGGCCTGAGTGGTTGGTGTCTTACACAAAGCGACAAGGAGTAATTTGTACTCACACAGGATGAAATTCCTTGTTCCTGACCTTTCACCTTCAGAGTTGAGGCAAGATAAGTATTTCTAGGAATTAGCCTTTTTTCCTGACTTGTAAGTTCCCTAGGTAAAGGGAACTTTCTGAAGAAAAGGAATCCTTCTCCATCCAAACACCTACCTACACCTGTTTCTGTAATACAGTCATTGAATCCCTTTACAGAGTAGGGGGTCCCCACCAGGGCTACACAGTCGAATCTGTCTGTCCATCCCACATTGTAGTATTGGGTCTATCCAAGTATCTTTACAGCAGTAAACAGTAGCTGCTATGCTTTACACATTGGTGCCTTTTGTTCTCTATTAGGAAATAGAAGTTTGCTTCGCTGTCTTTCAGGGAGATGGTAGGAGTGGTTGTTCTGTAATGGTAATGGGTTGGAGTGGGGTTAAGAATGTTGAAGGGGGTGATACTAGTCAAGATACATTGTACTCATAAGCTGCTCTGTGAAATGGTACCTCCTTTGTACAACTACTTAAAGATAATTTAAATTTTTTAATACTATTTATAGACACAAATTCCAGGAAATGGAAAAATTAAATAAAATAGCTCTCTCTCACAACTATGGTGAACATGGCTAACTATCAAGTAGATAAGCCAGGAGATTAATTTTTCCATTTCCCCACCACACACCTCCTGGCTTTATAGCTTCTATTCCAAGTCCTAGCAGAAAGGTAAAACAGCTCCAACTACCTCGCTATAATCTTGGAATTTGAAATGTTTGTGTAGTAGAAAGTACAGCTGACTCACTCATCAATTCCAGGGGGAGCTCAGAGTCACTCATCAGCCCCAAGTCCTCAGGGAGCCAATGCCCAGAGCCAGAGCTTTCCCCTCCCCTCTGGGCATAGCCAGAGAATGATGTCAGAACTTCCCAAACAGGTCCCTGTCATCACACTGCCTGACAGGTCTGCAGGGACAATAGCCAGTCCTCTACTCCAACAGCTCCCAGCCAGCCTCACACTGGGGGAGACTGGGGCAGAGGACCGGGGTCACAAAGTAAAAGGACAGATGTAGATATTTCAGAGGCAGTCAGATAAAGCCATCTTTCTGTCCTGAAGGAGCCTGGCTTGAACCATATTTGCCCTGCTTTGGGGAAGCTAGGTCTTTAACAAACTGGATTTACTGGTTCTTTGTGAGCTAAACACAAACTAAACTGCTTCCAATATGTTCATTTTATTTTTGAATATTAATATCATTCCTTAGTTATTATTGAATATTAATATTATTATTTTGAATATTATTATTTCTGAATATAACCAATGCCCCTAACCAAAACAGTAAGCCTAGCTCAGTGGCTCACACCTGTAATCCCAGGTACTTGGGAGGCTGAGACTGGAGGATCTGCAAGCGTAGTCAGAAAAGTCCAACAGACTCCATCTCCAATTAACAAGTAAACAAACAAAAGTGAACTGGAGGCCTTCCTTGAGTGGGTGAGCACTAGCCATGAGCACACTAGAAGTTGTGGAATACTTCTGTCAGCATCAGGGCTCAATGTTTTATCTAGATTATTTCATCCTTAAAACCCCCAAAAGATAGTGATGAATATTCCTATTATTTAGATGGGGAGATTGAGGCTAGAGGAGGTTGAGAAAGTTGCCAATATTCACATTACAGTTGACACAGCAGTCAAGAAACGACCACCCAAGAGTGTCTGACTCCAGGTCCCACATCCCCCAAACACTCAGCAGGAACTAAGTGGGTGTAGAAGTGTCCCTACCCTTCCCCTCATCTTCTGTTCCAGCTGTGGCAAATGCAAACCACATATAGTCCCAACAGAGTGGTGATAGTAGCACCCATGTGCCTGGAAGGCCCTGAGTAGTCCTTAATGCATCTGTTGGCCAGGATGATGTGACACTATCTTAGATGCCAGACAGAAGTCATATTTGGGTTCTTGGGTCTGAGTTACTTTGTTTAGTTGAGTGTGTGCCTTGTATTTGGTTGCAGGTAGTCATAGCTTTCATCTTGGTACTGACGTATGTGGGGCCCCTCTTCAATGATGGGTGTTACCTGAGGAAGTGCATTCCTAGGATTCTAGCTCTCCAATGACTGGCTCTTAAGATAATACTTTTCTCTGACTGGTCATTTCTCTCACACTTCCCACTCTATTTGTGCTCATGGACACTGTATTGTTTCTATTCTACTCTCTCCACATCATTTTCAAATGCCCCCCCCTCCCTTTCTATGTTCTATCCACAGTTGATTATTATTCCAGGCTGAATTCAATCTCCCCTCCTCCAGGAGAATTCCACCCCCCCCCCCAGACTTCTTGGTCAACCTAGTGTCACTATCTGCTCTGTCTAACTGCCACCAACACTTCCCTGGCAGTGTAACCATGAAAAATTCTCTGATTGTGTCTCATGGAGATACAGAGATAGTCTTTTCCTTAGGCCTTTCTTTAGTGTCTGCTCCTCACCAGATCTTATCTGACTCGACTTCAGCTTGTCTCTCAGCTTTGGAAAGTGCCCAGAGTGGAAATGAATGCGATAACGGAGAAATATTTCCTTCAGCCCTGGGGAGAATAGGACAGATTAATGCCTGATTAATACAGATTAATACTAATGCCTCAGTACCTACAGGGTATGGGCTCTAGGACCTCCCAATGGACACCAAAATCCTTTGTGTTTGCCTGTATAACTTCTCCTCTGTTGCAATTTAAATCTCTCTAGATTTGTAATACCCAATTCTATGTAAAAAGTTCTTACACTTATTATTTGGGGAGAAATGACAAGAAAACAATATCCCTAATGTTCAGTACGATGGAAGGTTTTCCCTTAATATTTTCAATCTTCAGTTGGTTAAACTTACAAAGAATTCTCCTTCTAGGATTTTCTACATCATTCCAGAACATCTTTCTGAGCTCACCCCCCTGCCAGTATCATGGCAGAGGGGAACGCCTATTTACAGCACAGCCATATGTTTTCCAACGTTTCTCCAGTCAAGTCCAAGTGCAAGTCATCACAATCTCCCTTCTTAGTCTCCTGCCTTGGATTCTCACTGTCAAGTTGCCACATTTAGTCCTTCAAGTCTCAGAAGCTCGGGTCAAAGATGGTGGGGCTCTGGAGACATCCTCTGGGCCCAATGGGCAGATGGTGGTTATTTCCTATGTTGCTCCCATCATCCTACCCTCTTACCAATCTAGGAGGTGGACAGCCTCCATGATGCCTGACAGGATGAAGGTAAATGATGTTGCCACCCCCCCTCTACAGATTGGTTCTGAGAGCCTTAGATCTAGGACTTCCATCTCAGTTCATTTCCTAAGTATCTGTATGGAGTGGACCTGGTAATGTCACCCTCTGTAAAAACAGGGAAGAAAATGGGGATCCACTGTGACTTCTTGGACCATTATGAGCCTGTCTTAGATAAGTTCTTTAGGAGATCTTGGGCCAATGATCTGGAGAGAAGACAAATGGCACAGAGAGCTACTCATGTCACAGGAAGGCAACATATAGGGACCTAGAATGTGTACAGAGAAAGGAGAGAAGGGATAATATGCACAAGCTCTGGATTTTTAAAGGAGGGAGGAATGTGGGAGTAGAGTCCCAATGGAGAAGAGAGAACCCTGGTCTCTAAGAAAAAAATTGGCATTTTTCTTTTTTCTTTTTTTTTTTTTTTTTTTTTTTTTTTTTGGCCAGTCCTGGGGCTTGGACTCAGGGCCTGAGCACTGTCCCTGGCTTCTTCCCGCTCAAGGCTAGCACTCTGCCACTTGAGCCACAGCGCCGCTTCTGGCCGTTTTCTGTATATGTGGTGCTGGGGAATCGAACCTAGGGCCTCGTGTATCCGAGGCAGGCACTCTTGCCACTAGGCTATATCCCCAGCCCTAAAATTGGCATTTTTCAAAAACCCAATGAAACCTCCCTGGTAGAAGATGAGCAGCTTGCTCACACAATTATGAGGGAAGGCTGGGGCTGGGATGTAGCTCAGTGGCAAAGCATTTGCCTGGCAAGTACAGCATCCTGATTTCAATTCCCAGTACCAAAAAGAAAAGACAAAACAAAAAACACAGAAAAGGCTAACTTCTATTTATTTCAGGTTAGACTAAATATTCTCTGTATTCTCATTGTAAAATTTTACAGTTGAGTAAAAAGGGGGCAGGGATAAATTAAAAATAAAACTTCCCATCATTCTGATGGAATAATACGTAACTATTTTAAAAATAAGGAAGGACTCTATGTTTCCGTCTGGAAAGATCTCCAAGAAACACTGTGGAAGGAGGGGAAAGGCAAGTTTCAGAAGAGTATTTTTATTTTTTTTAACTTCCAGGGCTGGGAATAAAACTTAGGGCACTACACATGCTCTACAAGTTCTCTACCACTGAGCCACAGTCCTGGACCTTGAGTAGCATATTTCACCCAATCTTATCTGTATGAAATGCCTTTTCAATGTATATGTCTATATCTTTCTGGATACATAAAGTTAAATCTAAAAGAGACAGGATCTTATTTACTTGAAACAGGTGATGTGCACTAGGCATTTGGTATAACTGAAATTTCTATTATACTCCATATTATTTTTATAATTACAACATCTCAAGAAATAATTTTTATAAGTGACAGTGCAGCCAAAATGGTAAAGTCAAGTCTCTCCCGGTTAGTAGGCTTCCCATGAGGCCCGTTACCAGAGTTTCCACTCCCCCTGGCCTGACCTGCCCTCTTTCCTGATTTGACACTCAGATGTCTACGCGAGGGTTGGTGACAGATGCCAGTGGTGGTGGTGTTGACAAGCCCCAAGCCACATTGTTCCATTACTTCCAGCTCTCCATTGCCCTTCTCTTGGCTACAGTGAGAGCTTCTTTCTCTTATCTGCACCTAGCAAGAGTCAAAAGTTCTTGTGAGTGTGACTGCAGAATACCGGGCTTTCTAAAGCTTTCCTGATAATGCTTGAATTCCTTTCAGAGAGCACTGCTTGCAGTCAGGCTAGGAGGCCCTGTGGCTTCAGCATGTCGTGTACTTGCAGTTGCATTATAAACCAGAGGGAAGGTGGCACTATACAATGGAAGAGATATTTTAAGATGTGCTTATAGGCCCACCTGGCCCATAACCTCTCTTCCTAAGCCAATCTTTCAGCTCCCCTAAAGGACCATGCAGGGAGATTGAGTAAGAGTCTCTGCATAAGTGAGCCATTGAACACTTGCAAAAGATACTAAAAAATACCAAGAAAATACCAGTAATAAGCACATAAACATCAAAAAAGTTTCTGGGACATAGCTTTTTTTTTTTTTTTTTGTCAGTAATGGGATTTGAACTCCAGGCCTGGATGCGATATCTGAGTTTTGTTTCCCTCAAGGCTAGTACACTACAACTTGGAGCCCCAGTACCACTATTTCAGTGGTTAATTGGAGATCAGACTTTCCTGCCTGGACTGGCTTTGAATTGTGATTCTCAGATCTCAGCCTCCTGAGTCACTAGGATTATAAGTATGAGCTACCAGTGCCTGGCCAGGACACAGCTTTTATAAACAGCAACGCTTTGGGTGAGGGGCACTTTGGGTTATCTCAGTTAACATTAGCTAGTCCTGACACATTGAAATTTAAATTTAGTAGCTGGACTAATATCTCCTTATTAGCAAACTTCGCTAAACATTTTATCCCAAGTGACCAGCTTTTTGCTTGAACCACATGCTGTCTTATCAGTTTATCTGTCATTGAAAAACCTCAGAGAGAGAGCAGCCATCTTCCCCAGCCTTCTTCTGGTCCCGACGGTACATTGCCAGGCCACATGCTTTCCTCTACCTTCTCTAATCTACTTCCAAAGAAAGATCTGGCTTCCCATAGAAAATGTGGAGAAAGGCCTATGACCTGAAAATAAATCTTCACAGATGATGATAAAACTTCCATACATTGTTCATTCATTCTCCCAGGCAAGTAGACCGTGTTTATAAACAAATTCTCATTGAGGAAATCGAGTCATTAAAAAAAATGTATCTCCACTCCTTTCTGGACTTGGAAAACAACAAAAGGAAAAGGCCAGGAGGGAGAGATGTAGGCTTGCCACAGACTTGATGTGTAAAAGTACTCCTACAACAGCCCTCTGGGTCTCCCCAGCCACTGATTCAGGTCTTGGGATTTCCTCCATCAGGGAAGCAGGTGAGCTTTTCCAAGGCTGCAGATGCATTTGCCTTTGAAGAAGACAGCAGCAGTGATGGGCTCTCTCCAGTTCACACTCGAAATGAAGACCCCCAGAGCGCTGCAGGATCTCCCCAAGATGGGAAAGCCACAGAAGCCCCTTTGGCAGGACCTGTGGGAACAATTCAGGTAAGACATCAACTGTGACATCTGAGTTTTCTCATTTTTTCATAACTGCTCTGTGTGTGTGTGTGTGTGTGTGTGTGTGTGTGTGTGTGTTTTTGAACCCAGGGTGGCACTCTCACTTCACTTTTTCACTAAAGACTAGTGCTCTACCACTTGAGCCACATCTTCAATTCTAGCTTTCTGCTGGTTAAATTGAAGGAGTCTCTTGGATTTTCCTGCTGCAGCTGGCTTTGAATTATGATCCTCAGATCTCAGCTTCCTGAGTAGCTAGAATTATAGATGTGAACTACCAATGCCTGGGTCTTGAAATCAGCATTGATACAGTGGATATGGCTAAGACTTTTGATGTTCCACCTCATGTTTTGTTTGCTTTATTTTGCTTGTGAGGCAGGCAGGGTTTTGCATGTTCGCTTCAAACACATAATCTTGCTTCAGTCTCCTGCCACCTTCCTCTCCCCCCCACCCTACACATACATAACACTCTGTGCTGGAATGATAGGCATGTGCCATATACCCAGCTTACTTGCATCTTCTTTATGCCCCTTCTCACTCTATTCATCCTGGAGATCTGTGTGACAAAAAACCTCCAGGAAACACTAAAAGCAAACCCCCACTATATCCTTTGGGCCTATGTACTCTGCCACATAGATACTGTTTACCACCACCTTTATGCACTATACTACCAAGGCTTAATTAGATTAGATGATTTACCCACAACCTCCTAGCTCTCAATGTCAGAGCAGGACTGATTTCAAAGACCAGTTCAACCAGGCACCGTGGCTCATACCTGTAACACTAGCTACTCAGGAGGCTAAGATCTGAAGATTATGATTCAAAGCCAGCAAAGGCAAGAAAGTCCATGAGACTCTTATCTCCAATTAGCCACCAGAAAACTGGAAGTGGTGCCGTGGCTTGAGCAAAAAGAGCTCAAGGACTGCTTCCAGGCCCCAAGTTCAAGCCTCACAACACCTGCATACCCTCCCCCCACACATACACAAGATCAGTCCAATTCCTTAGACTGCAGTCATGGCTGAGTTCCCAGGGAATGAGGTGAAGGAGAGAAGAAAATATCAGGAGGCCCATGTTCATTCTACTTTAACAATTATCTAACTCCCAAGCTACTACAAAGTTAGCTGGGAGCCCCCACCCACACTTAGAGCTTACTTCTTTCTGAACAAATCCATAAAACCTCAAGAGTGAGAAATGTCTATTGAAAACATTTATAAAACACGTTTATACAGAATCCTGATGAGTGGAAGCAACAGCTACTGCCATGATTCCCTCTCTGGTCCGGGAATAATTAATGTTGGGCATTTTATAGACATTTACTCCCACAGTCCCCTCCAGGGAAGGCCTTCATGCTGTTGATTCCAGCGGTAGAACTGAACGTTATGAGGCTGAGGAAGCTGGTGGCCTCTGGGATCACCACAGTGCCACCACCCCAGAGGATCTATCACCAGAAGCCACATGCAGGCTCTTTTGGCATTTTCCCCTGTTACTCATGGACACCTACAGAGATGTTGGGGAAGTACACATGACAGAAAGGAGATAACACTGGTGTGTGTTACGTTTATTAAAGTAGGTAGCCAATAAAGGAGAATGCCATGGGGTATTCAGGCAGGAGAGAAAGTTTATTATTGAACTGTTGACCTGTGGCTGAGGTGATGCTTGGGTGGAGACTTAACCAGGTGGGGGCATCCGCATGGAGCCCTCTGGGGCAGACCTTACAGTGTGGACCTGGCATGTGGAATTATTTGCAGTTCTGATTCTGCAATGTTCCTCCTCTGTAGAGAATCCTCCAGATCACAAGTTTATTCCTGGGTTGGGGTGTGTGGCTCATCCAGTAGTAGGGAGCATGCCTAGCAAACATGAGACCCAGAGTTCATACTATAGGATAACATGAAGTTATTTTAAATGAAGCTTTTAACAATTTGGTTCATGAATCAAAATTTTTTGCTATGGGTTTTTCTACCTGTGGCATCTTGTCAGCCTCAAAGTATTCCTGAGCACTTTCAACTTGAAATTCTGTTTTGAGGACAGTAAACCTGTATTGGAAATTTTTTCCCATTGAAAAGCCATACAAATAGCAGGGGCAGCCTCTGGAATTACTACACACAACCCATTTTCCCGAAACCCTGTTAGTCACTGGTCACTGTCAGCCCTATCTTCAGTCCATCAGAGCAAGTTGGAAGTTGCACCAAGAAGAAAATGTGAGGAGGGAGGGGAAAGGGAAGCACAAGAATTGAGACATTTGTGCATTTATTGTGCAAGAGTTTATAATCATTTTTATTTCCCTTTCCTGAATACCGAAGCTGCTCTTTGAAACCAAACTTCTTTGATAATATTTAAACGTTCATCAGACCATTTGCACATATTATTCTGACAGTAAATGCCTGAGCTTCAGACTTAAGAATGGCTTGAGCAGAAAACATGTTTTCTCCTGCTTAGCTCTAGGAGAAGGGGAAAAGGAACAAGCCTTGGGAAAACCCAGGAAAAATGCCAAAGTCCTTTCAGGTTATTTCACCCAGCAATTTCTGACAGATGAGGACACCGAGATTCTAAGAGAAAAGCAGCCATTGGGGCTGGAGACAGGTGCCAGAGCTCAGGGGGCTAAGCAGCCCTGTTCTGACCTCCCTGAGGGAGATCCTGAGCAGCTCCTGCCCCTTTGGGTCAGAGTCACTGGGTAGGAATGTGGGAGGGGAAACAAAGAGAATTATGCCTTTTTTGGAGTCTTTAGCAGACAGAAATGTGCCTCTTAGAAAGGTTTGGATGACCCTACACACACACACACACACACACACACACACACACACACAAACACACCCCTCCCACACTTATTTATCTATCCATCTTTATGCATGTGTTCATGAATATGTATATGCATTTACACACACATCCCACATATGCATATATGCAGACATGTACGTACACATATTTATATAGCCAACATGCATATAGAGTGATCATCTTAATGCACATACATACACCCAGACATGTCTTGTAGTTACTCATTTGTGTACATACAGATGTCAGCATATACATATACCTAAATACTTGCACATATGTGCACACATACCTCAAACATATGCATATATGCTCAACACAGGCATCCATATACTAAGACACATTAGACACATACTCATATATGTATACACATATGCACACATATGAATATATGCATATATTCATATTCACTCACATAGATGCACACATACACATATTTGTTCTGACTACCAACACTACTTTATTGTAGCTCTACTTTTCCCTAAAGTTCCTACACTCACTTTTTCCTCATCCTATCTTCTTTTCAATCTCCTTATTAAACTTGGAGGTGGCCCTCCAGAGGGTGACCAGATACCCCTGTCTCTTTAGAGCAAAGCAGCCTTAGACTCCTCTTCAGAAATCAGCTTGGAAATTGCCTCCTTTCTCTGTCTGAAGTACCCTAGATTGGATAATAGATTTGGGGACATCCTCCTAGACTAGTGATCCCTGTCTTCTTAGACAAGAAGCCAGGGTGCCAAAGTAGTAGAGCTCTGCCTTTAACATATGTATATCGCTCACCTTTTATTCCTGTATCCTAAGAATGTTAACATTTGGATTTCAGGATCACATATTGGGCTCAGAAAATGATAAGAATAATTCCACCACTCAGCCCAGTAACCAGTCTGACTCTGGGAAGCATGGGCTCAACGCTTCCATTCCTGTGCATGCAGCTGTAAAGGTAGGGACTGGTCAGATCCCCTTACCCCATCCCCATTCCAGTCCTACTGAGCACCTGGCTCACCAAAACTGCTGGATGCAGAGCTCCTGAGTCAGGTTTGATTATCAATCCACTAGAAATATCACAGAACTGGAGTTGAGAAATGGGACCAAGATTCTGTTCTGGGGCTTGTCTGCACTGTGTGTTGGCATTTCTGTGGGATCACAGCTCAGCTACCATATTCCTAAATTAAATGTATTTCCTGAAGTAACCCTTAAGAGAGATGTAGCCTATTGGAACACACACCTGATTTGCAAGTGCTCTAACACAAAAAAAGGGAGGTTGGATTTTGTGCCAGGAAAAGAGTCTTAAAGGCCTTGCATAATGTAAAAACTTACAAGTCACAGCAGTTCCCTTCTAAGGAAATGACATGGGGGCAGAGGGTTGCATTCACAGTAGATGATTACCTGTCGTCATTATAATGCTAGTACTGGCATTTCAACTCAGCACCTCCATCTTGCTAAACTCATTTGCTTGGACAATGTTCCACTACTTGAGACCAGGCCTCCAGCCGAGATTTTTTTTTGTAATTTATTTATTAATTAAACAAAATTTTTTTGACAAGGTGTTGTGCAAAAAGGGTACAGTTACATAGTAGGGCAGTGTGTACATTTCCTGTGATATCTTACACCCTGTTTTTCTTTCCCTTCCCTAGGTCAGGTAGACATATATACAATACACAATGTACCAAGAACATATACAGTAACCAGCCACATGGCCTACGCCCAAGAAAATTCACCTAGGGCTTTAAATGTAATGTCAACATTAGACAATATGTTGACAGTAGTCTTATATGAACGTACATACATAGCTTTTGAGCTATTGTATTCCACTGAGAGGTCAATTTTTGACCTTTATATGTTGGGTTGTTGTTTGGTTTTAGTTACATAATGTTGGGTCGCTGCCCCAATCCTGTGGGAAATACCATTTGACAAGCAGTTTTTGCTTTCACAGACCTGGTCTCTACTGTCTCTCCATCACCCCATCTTAACAGTCATATATCAGGGAGATCATGCCCCTTTGTTTTCTGTGTTCTAGGCTTGTCTCGCTCAACATTATTTGTTCAAGTTCTGACCATTTCCCTGCGAATAACAATATTTCACCATTCCTAATCGCTATGTAGTATTCCATTGTGTATAGGTACCAGCCGAGATTTTTGCTGACTGTTTTGAAGATGGAGTCCCATGGACTTTTCTGCCTGGGCTGTCTTGGAACTATCATCCTCCAAACTCAAGCTCCTGAGTATCTAAGATTATAGGTGTGAGCCGCCAGCACCCATTTATTATAATGTATTTCCTATTTGATCTTTTCAGCCTTTGATCCATAGAGTTCTTCCTGCTCAATGAGCTCCTTGCTCATTATTTGGCCTTCTTTATGGCATTTTATGTTAAACAGCTTCTATTTGATTTGAGAGGATGTTTAATGAGATCACTTAATTCATACGGAGGTGACTTTTAGGGGATCCTTTTATAAAAGAGAAGTATCAAAGTAAAATGATAAAATAACAATATTGTGTTTCCTACCCAGCTTATAATATGCTCGTTTCAAGAGCTTTAAAATTATGTGCTTATTGATTAATCTTGTCCATTACAGGGGAAGCAGGAGGAAATGGTTCGCACTAAGACTGTATATAAAGAGAAATTACATTACTGCTTCTATCAGAGTATTTAAAAATGTGCATATTTCAAATTGATAAAGCTGTCAGCCTCACTGTACTAAGAAGGAGGCCTGAGAAGAAGCTGAGCATGGCTGATTCATGCCAGTAATCTTAGCTACTTGATAGGCTGAGATTGGGAAGATCGTGGTTCAAGGCCAGCCTAAGCAAAAAAGTGTGAACCCCTTCTCAACTGAGAGCCTGATGCAGTCATGTGCACCTGTTGTCCTAGCTATGGGGGGAAGCCAAACATAGGTGGCTTTGACGTAGGTAGTGACCTCCTACCTCAAAAACCAGCAAAATGCAGAGCTGGAGGTATTGTCCAGTGGTAACAGTGCCAGCCTTACAAGTGAGCTGAGCAAATTGCACGCACACACACACACACACACACACACACACACACACACACCCCACAAAAGCAAAACAAACAAAAAAATCTTACAATTCTGTGAGAGAAGGCCAGGACCTCATGGGGAACCAGCTCTAGTTATCAGAGTACCACTAACCCAATAGTTCCTTCTTCAAGAAAGAAAAAGATATGCCCAAGGGGCTTGATGCCCAAATGGCTCACCAAGTCTCTCAAGCATTGTTCATTAGAAAAATGAATAATGAAAATGGTTTTCATTTAAAAATATGAAAATAAGCCTGGCATTGTAATCCTGGCAACTCAGGAGGCTGAGATCTGACAATCTAGGTCCAAAGGCAGTTGAGGCAGAAAAGTCCATAAAACCCTGTTTTCAAAATAATCAGCAAAAATGCTGGATTGGAGTGGCTCAAGTGCTAGAGCATTTGCCTACCTCTGAATTCAAGCACCAATACCTCAAAAAAAAAAAAAAAAAAAAGAAGAAAGAAAGGGAGAGAGAGAGAGAAAAAAAGAGAGAAAAAAGAAAGAGAAAGCGAGAAGGAAAGAAAGAGAGGAAGAGCTTGTATTCTCCTTCTATTTGCCATACAGCTCTAAAGAGAAAAATAAACAAACACAGCTTTAAATATCCTCAGGGTTCAAAAAGGAAATGAAATTACATATTAGCATAAACCAAACCATCTCTGCCCCACACTATCCAGAGACACTGATCTGATTTTAGTATATTCTGGAATGCTCAAAATGCTAAGGTATCACAGAGGGGAAAATAATTTCTTTGCCTCCTGATTTCATTGCAAGCCAGAGGACTGAAGCTTCCATCCAGGGCAAGAATTGCAGGGGAGCTGGGGCAAGGCAGGGCCAAGCTGGTGACCGACCGGCCCTGCAAAAACCCTCCAAATTACAAGACTGAGTAATTAACTGAAAGCTAATCGAATGATGAGCAGGGGAAATAAAGACATTAAGCACACAGAAATAGTTGTGCATGTCATTTACACTAGTAAATTTACACTAGGAAGGCGACTATAGGAGAAAACAAAAACCCCTTTGCTATGAGATGTGCTGAGTCAGGGTTGTGGGCTCCTCCCACAGGCACAGTCAGACATGTATTTTTGAGGTTGAAACGGGACAACTGCCAAATCGGCTTGTGCCTGCCAGCTATTCAGGAGTGCCCTCGTCTGGAACCTCCTGGTACCACATTTTCCCTCCATTTATGATTTCTATATTTCTTCCTCTAATAAGATTCAAGGTTTGAAAACAGACTTGTTTTTTCTATAATGCAAGGGCTTTATATCAAGGGCCTCATGTTCTTTGCCTCACTTTTTCTCTCGAGGCTGGCACTCTTCCATTTGAGCTATAGCTTCACTTTTGGCTTTTTGCTGATTGGTTGCAGCTGAGTCTCATGGACTTCTTTGCTTATACTGGCTTCCAACCTCAACCTTCATATCTCAGCCTCTTGAGTAATTAAGGAAATTACTTTTTGACTGATAACAGTATGAACCCAGTTTCACTCTATCATTTGGAGTCCTTTTGATTTCAAAAGGTCATGGATATAGAAAATTATAGAATTATTTTTATTAAGTCAGTATAATATTTATAGTCTTTATCTTGATCACCAAGATCAACATAAAGTATGGAATAATTTCCCGATTATATCACTTCAAACACTTCTCTTCATTTCTAGTCCTGTACCTTTAACTGCCTTTACTATAAGGTTTATAATGGGAAACCATTGGGCTGAGAAAGAACCCAGTGGACCTTGATTCTTAACTTCTTATAAAGTAACATCCCACTGTATGCACACTAAGAGAGAAGGGAGAAAGTTGTCTCCTTTATCCTCCATCCAAAGCAATACAGCATACTGTATGCTTAATTGAAGATGATTGCACTGATATACTTGAAAGAACAGTCTTAGGAATAGTTGCACAATTTGATGCTAGACTGTCCATTGGCTCTTGGTTAGGAAAGGGTGCTTGGTAAGACTCAGGATTCCATTGGACTCTATTCCATCCAGGGAGAGAACTATGCACCTTGGAGACCTTTCTAAGATGTAAGATTCCCTACCACATTGTATCCTCCCAGGGTGCTGAATTTTCAATAGATTTGTGCTTCAACCGTATTATTGTTGGAGGTACTCTTTTGCCCATTGTGGCTCTGCCATATTGTATTGCTAGGATTTGAGAATAGCCATTAGAGAACAACTTCTCACTGGTAAAATACTAGGCTTTCTCCCCATCACCCAAAGCTCGTGCCATTTCCTCATCCTCTTTACAGTCCAAGACCTTGGGTGACAATAAGAACCGCCACAAAAAACCCAAAGACCCCAAGCCAAAGGTGAAGAAACTCAAATACCACCAGTACATTCCTCCAGACCAGAAGGCAGAGAAGTCCCCACCCCCTATGGACTCAGCCTATGCCAGGCTGCTCCAGCAGCAGCAGCTCTTCCTGCAACTGCAGATCCTCAGCCAGCAGCAGCAGCAACAGCAGCAGCAACAGCACCGGTTTAGCTATCCGAGGATACACCAAGCACAGCTCAAGTGAGTTTGGCCAGCCCAGGTGGGTACTGAGGGCAGAATGGGGAATAACTTTCCTCTGCTTGAGGCTTGGAGGAGTGGGAAGCAGCACCTTGGAATCCAGCGAGTCTGTCCAAATCTACATCGTGGAAGAGATAAGATTGTAATATTGGCATTGCTCACAATTCTGGTGCACTTCTATTTGGGGAGAAGTAACACATTGAATAGCTATCTGGGTGACAACCCCAGAGATTGACACCTGAGTCCAGGTGCTGAGTGACCACTCTGCTAGGTCACCTTTCTCATGATCAGCATCCTCACCTATCAAGTTGAACATGACTTCTACCTTTAGTTTCCCGCAGGTCAGACTTACAATTGTGCTGCATGGTCGGTGCAACCAAGCTTCACAATTCAAGTTTCCATATCCCACCATCTCCACCAAACAAACCTGTGGGTGGGGGTGGGGGTAGATCTTTTACCATTGGCCAACCAGCCTGTGCTGGTTCTCTTCCTCCTGCCCTCTGCTGCTGATTCTCACATGGTTGGCCCTTGTAGGCAATTACTCTGTGGTCTGATCCAAAAGGCAGCTTGGTCTGTGCATATTCCTTTTTTAAGTGCCTCTGTGTTTGCTTTTTCAGAGAACCAAATGAACAGATGGCCAGAAATCCAAACTCATCTTCAACACCACTGAACAATACCCCTCTGTCTCCTGTCAAAAACAGTTTTTCTGGACAAACTGGTGTCTCTTCTCTCAAACCAGGTCCTCTCCCACCTAACCTGGATGATCTCAAGGTAGAAGATTTGATACATTTTTTCTTTTCTTTTTTTCTCTCACAGTTACAGCAATGTATTGTTATTAGGATCTTTGCTACCTTGAGAAAAACAAGTGGAGAGGGAGGGAGAAGAATATGAGAGAGACTGAAGACAGTGGCAGAACCTATTGCTCTGCTATTCAAACTCCATCTCTCTCCCCACACCCAGAGAACAAAGCTATGAACCCCAGGTCAACCTTCCCAGGAGGTGTGACCCTGGGCTAGTCTTTATACTATTCAGCATCCCAAGTTGTCATTAGCATAAGTCAGTCAAGAAAACTCAAGTACAGCTTAGCCCCGAGTATAGGTGTGTGATTTATCTATGGTTTCTAAAATGCTCTAAAGCAGTGGACAATTCCATCATCAACAACTTTACAATTTTTCTCCAGGCCAGTACATAGACAGGTCCCCAGAGTCTTTATTGAGCTCAGTCATATGCTGCTCTTCCTCATCTCCATCCTCATTACCACCTCGTGACTATGCTGCAGCCTCAGCCATTTTCCTGAAAGGAGGAAGAAAGTATGTGCAAGTCTTTTTCAAACAGGAAGATATTCTGTGGCTCTTGAAATGCCAATACAAGAATATAAAACATATCAAAGGTCTTGCAACCAGAAGCTTCTTTTTTCCTTCCCCTTGGTGCAAAAATGGAGCTTGTTTCAATTTGGCATCCACATACCTGAAATCTGATGTGAGCTTGTGCTAATGCTCTCTGGAGCCTTAGGTCACCAGCCCTCCACTCCCCAAATCATAAATCCACAGAGATTTAAAAAAAAAGCCCATCATACCTTGAGAATATTATACTAAGTGAAAGAAGCCAGTCACATCAGGATGAAGGCCACATGCATCCAGCTGCAGGAGTGGCTTCAACAGGCAAATTCTTACAGACAGAATGTGGAATATAAGATACCAGGACCATGGTACCCGAAAAGGGCCATGGGGAGTTGTTGAATGGAGTCCCAGTTTCAAGTTGAGATGATGAAAGAGTTCTGGGAATGGACAGTGGTGATGGCTGAAACTGCCTGAGTGTACTTATTGCCTCTGAGCAGTCCATTCAAAATGATAAAATCATAAACTGTTGTAATTTTTGTGTGCCCCCTACTAGTGCTTGAACTCAGAGCTTTATACTATCCCTTGGATTTTTTGCTCAGGATGGTACCACTTGAGCCATGCCTTCACTTCTAGCACTTTGATAGTTAATGGAGATCAGAGTCTCATAAGACATTTTTGCCCAGGATGATTTCAAACCATGATCCTCAGATCTGTCTCTTAAATAGCTAGGATTAGCTACTCACCAATGCCCAGCTACAATAAGATTTTTTTGTTTGGCAAATGGATAATCACTGGAAGGAAGTGGTAAGTAAGCCAGGAAGGACTGGAGGGTCCATAGCCCCAGAGAAAACAGAGTACAGATGTGGTGATGCCACTGGTCAGACCCCTGAAGGTGATTCCCTCTGGGTATACATGCTGAGGGTGATTGGTGGGTGGCAAGGATGGTCATTGGGCTAAGTTGAGAGGTAGAGATGATGGTGATGGTAGCTGCCATTTCTAGTGTGGGCCATAAGCCAACCATTCTATGCAGATTTGCCCTCTAGAAAGTTAGTTTTGCCATCCCAATTTAAAAAGCAAAAATAAAAGTCAGAGTCTTATGTTAAAACAACCTTATAAATGATAACAATAGGCTTGATCTTCCATGACCCATGAAGGAGTCAGTCTATCCTCATGAAAGAAGAATGGAAAGCAAGAGAGGCAGGAAGAAAGCTTGGCTGGATTTTATCAGTCAGTGTATGTCATAGGGGAAATGTCCTGGGAGAGTTATGCCAATGGTAAAATCCTGGGCTTAGGATGAGATGCTGAATAGCAGGGATGATGGTAGGTTCATTTAGATGAGGAATATTGAATATGTGTGAAGGAGGCCAGATTCTGTCAGTAAGAAATATGCCAAACTGGTTCATCCAGCTGAGTGACCAGGAATGATACAGAAATGTTAGTCATGTAAAATATGGGGGAGGTGGAAACAAGTAAAGGAAATGAAATTGGAGAAGTAGAAGAGGGAAAGAATGGGGGGAGAAGTAAGGAGAAGAAAAAAAGAAGAAAGAATATGGTGCAACCATATTTGGGAAAGAAAAAATAGAAGGAATTTGTGAAGATGATCCTCAAAAAGAGTAATTAGAAAGGTAAGCTAGTAGAGATATAGTGTTTGTTCAAGAAATGTCTGCATTTTTCGCTGCATAAAACTGAAAAACGCCAAAAAATACTTTGATTTTTAAAAAAATTATTAATAGTTATATCATACTATTTAGATTTTTTGCAACATTCCTGAAAATCTGGAGAGTGAGGGAGAGTGGGAAGAAGAGACTGGGAAGTTTGGAAACTGGGAAATATTTGATGGATATTAAGCTATTAAGAATCAGTGGGTCATTTATTTTAAGGTGAGACAATGCTACCATAGCCATGTTTTTAAAGAGTATTTATGTTTTAGAGATGGCAAAATATTTACAGATGAAATTACATAATTTGCTTCAGAACAATTTAAGAAAGGTAGAGAAGTAGTAGTTTAGGGTGTAGAAATTTGGACAGAAGTTGATCATTGTTAAAGTTATTTGATAAACATATGGGCTCATTTATACTCATATCTACCAGTGTATGTCAGAATTTTTCCATAATATATGATTTTGTAAATTACCAAGGAGTAACACACAAGGGAATAGAGGAAAGAGGTGGGTGCATATCTTAGGCTGGAACATGCTTATACGGCCTTATATTCTGAGATCCAAGATAAATTGAACTCAACAAGTATTCATTTCATTTTCGAGTATGAGCTGTACAATAGTGCAGCTTAAATTATTCAGTGCAAGAACAGATTCTAAAAATACGTGGAGAACTTCATTAATTTTAAGAAACTTAAAATTAAAACAATAATGAATTGCCATCTTGCCCTTTTCTAAACTAGCTAATCTAAAAACAAAGGAAAAGAAAGGGAAGGGAAGGGAAGGGAAGGGAAGGGAAGGGAAGGGAAGGGAAGGGAAGGGAAGGGAAGGGAAGGGAAGGGAAGGGAAAGAAAAGGAAACCAGTAAGACTATGGGGAAACTGTTATATTGCTGGTTGATAAAAAAATTTTTATAACTTTTAGTTGATTTTCAAGTCACATTTATTTACACATGAAATATGATGGCATTTAGAAAAGTAAACTCTATTTTAACAGATAGTTAAGACTCAGAGGGGAGATAGTAGATCATGTTTCCTTCTAGACTTAAAAATGCATATGAACATATTTTGTTTCCCAACAACTACTTTTAAATAACTATGCACCCATAAATTTATGACATGCTTTCTTTAACACATCATGAACATTTTTCATAACTTTTAATATTCAATAAAGGTTTCATTTTTAATAGCAGCATGTCACTCTGCCACCTAGTTAGCATTCCACTCTTGGACATCTAACTAGCTGCCAGATTTTCATTATTTAAAACATGATTTCAGTGACCTCTGTGCATACACTTATTAATTTCTCTGATTATTTCTCTAGGCTGACTATATGGGACTCGAAATTCCTGAACTAAAATGTATCAGTATTTTTAAACATGCTTGATGTCTATTACCAAATTTCAGTCCTAAACATTTGTTCCAGTAGGACTGAAAAGCAGCATTTTTTTTAAAAGTGCTAGTTAAATGTTAGTATCAGTCACGCCGGTGCTTGATAAAAGCTATTCCTATTCATTACATCTCAGGAGAGACTGGAGACTCAGCACTTCTAACCAGCTCCCTGATACTGCTCATAGTGCTGGTCCCAGGACTACCCTTTGCACAGGCCAACAATAAATACCTTTGTCTTTTAAACATTTTTATTTCTTTCTGCTGCTTGTGCCTTTTGCACTCAGCCATTTCTTGGTCAGTTTCTCATTTTCTTGCTCAATTTGGTACACACAAACATAAGCACATCTTTATTTATTTGAATTCTGTGAATTACTCATGATGCCCAATGGGCCATATTTTTTAGATTTTAATTTTGCTTATGAACAGCTAGGTCACATCTCTAACTCATATTTTTTTTTGTGGAGGGAGGATCAGCTTGAACTCAAGGGTTGGGCACTCTGTCTTAGCTTTTTCCTTCAAGTCTGGTGCTCTACCACTTGAGCCACAGCGCTGCTTCCAGTTCTTTGATTAATTGGAGATAAAAGTCTCATGGATGTTTCTGCCCTGTCTGGCTTGGAATCTCAATCCTCAGACCTCAGCCTCCTGAGTAGCTAGGATTACAGCCATGAGGCACAGGCAGCCAGCTCCTATCTCATTTTTATATGAAGTATCAACTTTTTTCTTTTTCATTGGTATGCATTGGTATGCATTTTGATGCAATGCTTCCCCTGCCCCAGGATTGCAATTCGCATCTGCATTTGTGTTTGTATCTTTTGGGCTTAGAGTTTTCAGTTTTGGTTGTCAATATTTTTATGATTATTCTGCTTGCTCAAAAATGCAGATGTTCAGAAGAACATTTGCTTACATTTGCTTATATATTCTTCTATCTTTCAGATTATTGAAACTTAGGTAATGTTTCCTGTTTTGTTTTGGTTTTGTGCTAATGCTGGGACTTGAACTCAGGGACTCACCACTGTCCTTAAGTTCTTTTGCTCAAGACTAGTGCTGTCCCACTTGAGCCACTTCTGCCTTTTTGCTTGTTATTTGGAGATCTAAGTCTTTTGATTTGTCTTCTTAGGCTGGCTTTGAATTGTGATCATGATATCTCAGCTTTCTGAGTAATTAGGAGTACAAGCATTAGCCACTAGTCCCTGGCTAATATTCCTGTTTTCATCACAGAAAATAATATATTTCTGTGAAATATGTGTAAAATACAGAAAAGGAAAACACTTGTCAACATTTTTGCATATATTTATCTAGATATTTTTAAAACATAGATTGAAATATATATCCATACTATTTATAAAAATGGCTTAAAAATAAAATCAATTCAAATTCCCATTCACTTAATAATATTCCACAAAACATTATTACCCAATGTCAATCAATATTTATATCATCAATCTTAAGGGGTCTGTGATGCTTCATTATTGTTTATTAGCATTATTAGCATTATTGTTTATTTTACCAGTTTCCATATTTGTTAATATTTTTAGTTACCCATTTATGACCATTATGAACTAATTACATGTGAATCAACAGAGTATTAATTAATAGTAATCCTTAAAGCACATAATCATTTTCAAGGCTTTTGTTGTTGTTGGTGGTGGTGGTGGTCACTGAGCTTGAACTCAGGGCCTGGGCACAGTCCCTGAGCTATTGTGCTCAAAGTACTCCACCATAGCTCCACTTGTGGTTTCCTGGTGGTTAATTGGAGATTAGAGCCTCCCAGACTTGCCTGCATGGGCTGGCCTCAAGCTGTGATCTCAGGTCTCAGCCTTCTGAGTAGCTAGGATTACAGGCGTGAACCACCCGTGCCCAGCAAGGCTTTACAAATTTTAAGCCATTTGCACTTTTTTTTTTTTTTTGCCAGTCCTGGGGCTTGAACACAGGGCCTGAGCACTGTCCCTGGCTTCTTTTTGCTCAAGGCTAGCACTCTACCACTTGAGCCACAGGGCCACTTCCGGCTTTTTCTATGTATGTGGGGCTGAGGAATTGAACCCAGGGCTTCATAAGCCATATTCCCAGCCCCGCCATTTGCACTTTAAAAGAAAAAAAGTACAGGACAGATATTATCATCCCATTTTCCCAAGGATGTACCGAGGACCTCAGAGCTAGGAAATAGCAGGATCAGCATCTGGCCTCATTCTCTTCTCTCTTCTTCTCCTTCTCCTTCTCCTTCTCCTTCTCCTCCTCCTCCTCCTCCTCTTCCTCCTCCTCCTCCTCCTCCTCCTCCTCCTCTTCCTCCTCCTCCTCCTCCTCCTCCTCCTCCTCCTCCTCTCCTCCTCCTCCTTCTCCTTCTTCTTCTTCCTCTCTCTGTCTCTCTCTCTCTTTTTTTCTCTCTCTCTGTCTGTCCATGACTATTATCCAGGCACTTGTTGAAATCAAGAGCTACATGTTCATATGGAGTTCACCACGTCTAGTCCTGGGACCAACAGCATAAATATCCCTGATCCCCACCCAGATTTGCTGAGCCAGAACTCTAAGAAAGGGGTCACAGTCTTTATGGTCATGCCCTCCAGGGACTCAGCTTGCCAGGTTCAGGTTTGAGGAAGAAGACATAGTGGAGAAAAGCCTCGCTTTGGAAGCCAGAAGCCCTGTAGATTCCCCAGTGCCTCCTTGAAGACCTGTGTCTAAAGCCAAAGCAGGCACTAATTTCTTCACCTACAGAAAGGGGGCCAATGTGGGTGTTGGAGAGCATCCAGGAATATCCCCAAGGCCAAGTCCACTTTTGCTGTACATTCCTACAATTCTAAGGCATAAAAACACTGCACAGATGGCTCAGCACTTAAAATGGTAAAACGTATATTAGACTCTGTAATGATACCCAGTCAGTTGAAATCATGCTTCCACTTTTGAATATTCATCTCCTCCCAGGCTAGCAGTAGCCATCCAGTTCTCTCTCAAACAGACAGTGGTGTCAGGTCTCAGCCTTGTGGTCTTGAGAGTGAACTGACCTTGCTCATGGTGCTGCTAAGCTAGCACATTCAGTAGGTCACATTGTCTTCCACTCATTTTCATTTCAATAATACTGTAACCCTACACTGGGTTTATCGAACATTGAGGAACATCTGTATAGTGTAGCAGAAAATCAAGAATTGTTTCAAGGCAATGGTGGCTCACTCCTGTCATCTTAATTGCTACAGAGACTGAAATTAGGAGGATCACAGTTCCAAGGTAGCATAGGCAAACTGAAAGCAAAAAGCATTTGTGAGACTGCCATCTCAGCCCGTAGCTGGGCATGGTGGTGCATGTCTCTCATTCCAGCTAAATCAAAAGCTTATCAAGTAGAACCATGGTCCAGCCTGTTCCCAGCATAAGACCTGAGTAAAGAAGCAAGGAAAGCATAAAGGTCTTGGGAGGTGGCTTGGTAGTGGAGCAATTTCCTAGTGAACACGAGGTCCTGAGTTCAAATCTCAGTACTATCAAAAGCAAACATAGATAAAAATGGGCAAAACTCATATTGGAGGTAAGAGAGGAAATTGGAGCTGGGTGCTGGTGGCTCACACCTGTAATCTAGTTTCTCAGGAGGCTGAGATTCTGGAGGTCACGGTTCTATCTCAGCCTGGAGAAGAAAATCCATGAGATTCTTATCTCCAAATATGCACCAAAAGCTGGAGGTGGAACTGTGGCTCAAGTGGTAGAGCATTCATTCAGTCTTGCAGGGGAAAAAGCTAAGGGACGGTGCCTAGACTAGAGTTTAAGCCCCAGTACAAATACACCAAAAATAAATAAATAAAAATAAAAAACGAGAGAGGAAATGCAAAGAAGTATTTTGTAAAAAGAAAACTCCATGTGGGATATTTTAAAGCTAACTTTGAATACATTTAAAAAAAATACCTGTCATTAGCAATAGTAATAATGTCCTGCTTTCATTAGGTTTCCGAATTAAGACAACAGCTTCGAATCCGAGGCTTGCCTGTGTCAGGCACCAAGACGGCTCTCATGGACCGGCTCCGACCCTTCCAAGACTCTTCTGGAAACCCTGTGCCCAACTTTGGGGACATAACCACGGTCACTTTTCCTGTTACACCCAGTGCCCTGCCCAGTTACCAGTCCCCCCCTTCCACCAGTGCCTTATCCAATGGCTTCTACCACTTTGGCAGCACCAGCTCCAGCCCACCCATCTCCCCAGCTTCATCTGACCTGTCGGTGGCCGGGTCCCTGACGGATACCTTCCAAGATGCGTCCCCATCCTTTGGCCTGCACCCATCTCCCGCGCACGTGTGCACGGAGGAGAGTCTCCTGAGCAGTCTGAACGGGGGCTCGGCTCCCTCTGAGCTGGATGGGCTGGACTCGGAGAAGGACAAAATGCTGGTGGAGAAGCAGAAGGTGATCAACGAGCTCACCTGGAAGCTGCAGCAGGAGCAGAGGCAGGTGGAGGAGTTGCGGATGCAACTGCAGAAGCAGAAGGGCCAGCACTGCGCGGATGAGAAGGCACTGCCGCCTTTCCTGGCAGTCTCCATCAAGCAGGAGGACGCTGTCTCCAGCTGCCCCTTCGCAGTCCAGCCAATACCCACAGGGCAGGGCAGCGGCCCCGAGGGCCAGGCGCAGACTGCCAGGGACGCAGCTCCGCTCCTGCCCCTTGGGAAGGTGCACTGTGTAGAGTCCTCGAGTCAAAGCAACGTACTGTCTTCCACATTCCTCAGCCCACAGTGCTCCCCTCAGCATTCGCCGCTGGGGGCTGTGAAAAGCCCACAGCATATCAGCTTGCCTCCTTCACCCAACAACCAGTACTTCCTACCTGGGGCTCAGGGGGAAGGGCACAGGGTCTCCTCCCCTGTGTGCAGCAGCCAGGCATGCCCCCCACAGGTAAGAACACCTTGCACTCCCCCCCCCCTCCCCTGCCTCCCAGGGAAGTTGGAGGTGGATGCTGAGGGTGGGAGGTGGGAGGCACAGGTCCCAGGAGATCCAACTCTATTATCTCAGTCAGGGGCTCACCACCTTCATCTATGAAGGACCACGGGGTAAATATTTGGAGCTTTGCAGCTTATACCATCTGTGGCACAAGTATCCAGCTTTGCTCTTTTTTTAAAAAACAAATTGTTTTTTTCTCTTTTTTTGTGGTATTGGGGTTTGAACTCAGGGCTTCATGCTTGCTAAGCAGGAGCTCTACAACTTGAGTCACATACAACTCTTTTTTAAAATATAATTTTATTGTTATGAAGGTGTTCTACAGAGGGATGACAATTTCACAAGTCAGGTAATGAGTATGTTTCTTTTTCTGGACAATGTCACCTTTTCTTTTTCTTTCCTGTTTCCCCTCCCATCCCTGCCTACAAGTTACATAGTTCATTTTCCATACAGTGTCTACTGAATAGCATGGGTGCATTTGTTCACCCTTCTTCCCTTTCCATGATTCTTGTTGCCTCCCTTTAATACAAAAGAAAAGTCCAGAAGCAAAAACGAACACTACCACCACCCAAAAAAAAACAAGAATAATAACAACCATGTTTCCATTTCTGCAATTAATTTACATAAATAGTATTTTAAATGTTCAGAGAAGTTATACCATTGAGTTCTTCCTCTAAGGGTATCCCCCTTTGATCTATTTGTGTGTGAATACCCAGAGTCCTGTATAATTTATCATGCCCAATGGTATTTTAGGTCTAGTTTCCACATATGGGAGAAAACATTTGCTGTTTTTCTCTGAGTTTGGCTTATCTCACTTAGCATGATTTATTCTAGGCCCATTCATATCCCTGCAAATGACACAATGTTATTCTTTCTAGAGGATGAGTAAATTCCATTGTATATAGGTACCACATTTTATCAATCCACCCATCTGTTGTAGAGCCTCTGGGATGTTTCTGTAACTTGCCTATTGTGAATAGTACAGCAATGAACATGGATGACACACAGCCCTTTTGACTCTTTTAGAGACAGGCTCTCTCTCTTTGTTGGCACTAGTGATGCTCCTACTTATTCTTTTCACTGTAGTTGAGATTACAGGTGTGCGACTACCTATTGATTGGGTTGAGATGGGGAGGGGGGTAAACTGTTTTAGGCCTGGGCTGACCTTGAACCACAATCTTCCCGATAGCTGCCTTCTGGGTGGCTAAGATTAGAGGTGTGCCCAGCTCAGCTTTACTCTTGCTTTATGTGAGAAGCCATATACACTGCAAAAATAAATGCATATGGTTCCAATAAAAATAGTCCATGAGCAAAATTTAGCTACTTCTCAGGGATCTTTGGTATCAACCCTTATCTCAGCCCAAATCCTCTTTCTAGAGAGCCAAAAAGAAGCCATGCCCAGTGCTGCGTACCTGTAATCCCAGCTACTCAGGAGGTAGAGCAGGAAGAGTTGGAGCTTTGACACAGGGAGTGATTATACCTTATCTAATAATTATAACCTAGAAGATTGAAGGATGTGAATAAAACACAATGAAACTTACATAACACTTTGAAAAAGGAAAAAGGATGGAGAATAGCAATCACAATATGAATTTTCTCAAAATGCCCTGTGCACATATGTAGAACTATCACAGTAAACCCCTCACAAACTACAAATGCACACTGATTCAAAAATAAAATGATTTCAAAAGGAAAAGGAATATTGACTCCCACATTGATTGTATCATGAGGCTTGTGTATACACAATCTCATGCATTAAGAGATCTCATCTGTTATTTTCTATTTGCCTTTGAGAAAAGTTAAGCTCAGGGAGGCTAAAGACATCCAGTCTCACACAAACTTATGATTCATTCATTCTAAACTTCATGCCCATTACCATATTGAATATCACTACCTTGAGTCTGGGATGAGGCTAAAAGTAATGAGGGAGAATTCATACCAATCTGCCCGAGTAACCCATTCAAATGATTGGCACCTACTTCTGACAGATTCATGCTGGAAGGTCAAAAGGCTTGTCAGCATAGCTAATAAGCATCCATCACATACAGCATATCCTAGGCAACAAACTAAAAAAAATAGCTATCAAGACATAACTCCTTAAGGTAAAAATGGCCATCTTTTTCCATTTTGATGGTATTGGTGCTATGAAGGAGGACAAATATTTGTTTAATGACTCATGGTATAAGATTATCACAATTTATAAGATGCCAGCAATGCCATAATGAAAAGATAAACAATATAAATGACATGACTTACCTGGTCACAGCATTAAATTATGTTGTACAAAGTAGGTGGATAGGGAGGGTCAAAGAATGGTCATAACGGGAAAGTTCAGTAAGGTTTCCTAGAGGGCTTGAATTTTGCTAGAAGAGTAACACTAAAAAGAAGGGCACTGGCACATGGTGCTCATCAATGACTTGCCTTTGACCATGAGGGACAATTAACAGGTCATGTTCACAGCAGGAATACCAGCATCTACAAATACAGAAGTAAATAGCCCCATACTGTAGAGTCGAGAACACATATCCTGGTATGACATCAAGCCCCTGCACTCGATATCTGTGAGCAGTAGGTAGTACCTACAAAGTCAAGCTTGGGGAATTCCATTAGCAAGTCCATCTGCTAATAGAATTTAAGGAACTTTATAAAGAAAAAACACCAGGAATCAGAGAATGGAGTTAAGAAACATAGCTGAGCCCTGTTAGCTGATGCCTGTAATCCTAGCTACTCTGAAGGCTGAGATCGGAAAATCAAAATTCAAAGCCAGCTCAGGCAGGAAAGTCCAAGAAATTCTATTTATTTATTTATTTATCTTATTAATTGTCAAAGTGATGTACAGAGAGGCTACAGTTTAATACCTTAGGCCTTGGGTACATTTCTTGTACTGTTTGTTATTCTTATCTCCAATAAACTACTCAAATGCCAGAAGTGGAGGGTGTAGTGCGTATGGTAGAGCACTATCCTTGAGCCAAAAAAGCCAAGTGAGAACCTGAGGTCCAGAGTGCAAGCCCCAATACCAGCATACAAGTGAAAGTCATACTCAAGTACACTGCTGGCTATTCATTTTGTCACTTCTTCCTTTTTGCAGAACTCAGGAGCACACCACAGCAATACCCCCAGCTTCTCTCCCTCACCTTCCAGCCTCCATCCACCTTTCTCTGGGGCCCAAACAGACACCAGTCATGGTGCTGGGAGCAACCCTTGTCCTAAAAGCCCAAGTGTACAGCCAAAGGTAAGGAACTGGAAAAAGTTGAAAACTGGGATCCACATTCCCTCATCCATCTCTTTCCACGGACTCTGTCCTCTAAAGTGAATAATGAGGTTCAAAGGTGAAGTATTCATTTCAAAGAGAGACAGTCTAATTGAAACACCTTGAAAGTACAAATAAGGGTTAGGAAGTATCCCAAAGAGTCATTTCTGGGGTCATGCCAAAAATTGTGATAGCTAAAATGGCCATGGTATATTTGCAAAACAATGCAGGCATCCTTCCAATTTCTGTGGACCTAGAAATAGGACTCAGAGCATGGGAAAGCAATGAAGGGATATAGGAAAATGAAATCATAGTGCCAGGTCTCTGTAGAAAAGGAACAAGCCATGCAGATCTATTGATGATAGACAAAATCTAGTATATGAAAGGCCCAGGAAGTTTCTTGGAGCAGAGGAGTTGTAGAAAGACACAGACATAAGCACATCATAACATATTAGAGACACATATTTCCAAGTATTGTTCACTCATGCCTGTAATCCTAGCTACCTAGGTGGCTGAGATTTAAGAATCATAGGTCAAAGCCAGCCCAGTCAGGGAAGTCCATGAGACGCTTATCTTGAACTAACCACCAAAAACTAGAAGTGGAGCTGTGGCTCAGAGTGGTAGAGCACCAGACTTAAGCAAAAAAAGCTAAGGGACAGAGCTCAGGCTATGACTGCAAACCTGAGTACCTGAAAGAAAAACAATGGCCAGCGGTGCAGACATACATCAGGCACTCCACAGAGTCTGCACTAAGCAGCTGATTAAGGAAGAGAGAGAGCTCAGCAATGCCACCTCTGACACTGAAAATGACCCCAGTTTGGAATAAATTGATCTGGGGAAATGAAGTATTCTGGAAATCCTGGATTGAGGAACTGATTTGCATTGGATTGGACTTTTCTTCTCTTTCCTTCTCTCAACTTGCCTTCCTTAAGTACTCCTCAGGTGTTTTTCAGAGAAGGAAGTAGATCTATGAGGATCCCAGGCTAAGTTATCACCAGCAGTCAATCCACAGTGATACATGCTATTGTTAGTATATTAAAGTTGTTTGTTATTGTCTTATTTCTGGATTTTATTACTATCATTTAGTCTTAGATCATTTTTTTTTACATGTAGCCTTTGATTTCTAGAGAAGAAGCTCTATCACTTCTGATCCAAGAATTGATCATCTTTCTCTATTTTGCCTACAAGCAGATGGCTGGCTTACACTCTGCTGATAAGACGGGGCCCAAGTTCTCAATTCCATCCCCGACTTTTTCTAAGTCAAGTTCAGCTGTTCCAGACATAACCCAGCCTCCATCTTATGAAGATGCAGTAAAACAGGTAACCCCATTTATTCTTCTTAGAATGCAGTTTGTAAATTCTGTTGTTGAGTGTGTCCAACACCTCCCCAGCAGAATAAACTAAGTCTCTACACAGAATAAAAAATTAAAAGATCCTGCACACATACACAACAAATGAAACTTAGGGTGGTTCAACTTATGACTTCATCATGATGAAGACTGAGACTAAGCACAGTCAAAACTCTATTACAAGATGGGGGCTGGGGGCTCATGCCTGTAATCTTAGCTTCTCAGGAGGTTGAGATCTGAGGATCATGGTTCAAAGCCAGCTCAGGCAAGAAAGTCTCCAATCAAATATCTGGAAGTGGAGCTGTACCTGAAGTGGTAGCATATTAGCCTTGAGTACAAGAGCTCAGCATCAGTGCCCAGACTCTGAGTTCAAGCCCCGAGACTGGCAAACCACATACACACACACACACACACACACACACACACACACACACACACAACTGTGTTATGAACTGGGTTCTTTTCCTGGGCTAACAGAATGTAGGACAACATTGTGGGTACTGGTCTAGAAGCCGCTTCCAGTCAACCACACAATCCAGAGGAAACAACCGTGGTTTACATGCATCAGAGTTAGAGTGGTGTATTGGTTAGGTGTGGTCAATGCATTTCTGGCTTATGGTAGTCAGGTTATCTAAACACAATTCACCATAAGCTGATGAGCATCTGCAGCACTCAGAGCCACAGGGAGAAGGAGCTGGGGATGGCATCCAGGATGCCTGATCTTGGTGCCAGCTCTGCCACCTGTCATTGCCATGGAGATTGAGCATCTACGCAACTTCCCATCTATAAAATAAGGATGATAATCTAGCACTTACCACATTATTTGGGTTCTTGGTAAGTACTCAAATATAAGACAGTGGTTGTCAGGGAAAGGCATTCTATGCTTCTTTCTAACTTTAAATTTAATGATCCTAACACACCATTGCTAACTATTGAATTTGGGTAAATCAATGCAGGGAGATTCATGATAATCTCTACTTCCACTTGCGTTTTGAAAGTAAAAAAACAATAATTAAGAATATTACATAGTCAGCCCTCTGTGTCTGGATTCAACCAGATGGGGATCCCACAGGGAAGGAAGGGAATTCTTGCAAGCTCCACACAGCAAAACTTGAATTTGCCACCTGACAACCACTGGGCTGAGTCCATGCAAATGAAATGATGTGTGCCCTGCATCCACTGTCAGCCATTCATTCCATACCTCTCTCATCCCTGCTGTACTCAGCATCTGAGCATTGCTTCCCTATGTCTGATTACATACTATGACAAACCTAGGATGGGTGCCTCTGTATTGAAGATGCCCAGACTCCATTTCATAATTCCCTGTACAATGCAGTACAACCATTCACACAGCCTTTACACTGCATTGGGAGTATACGTGATCTAGAGATGACTTAAGGTATATGGGAGAATATGGGAAGGTTTATACATACACTACATCCTTTCATGCAGGAGACTTTGATCACCCAAAGATTTTCCAGTAAAGGATTTTACTAGAACCAACATATTAAGGATACTGAGGAATGCCTGACTGTATGTCAAATGATTTGAGCTTTGATCTAGTATCAGATAACCCTACGCTCAACACAGAAAAGAATGACTAAATCCACTGTGGCCAGGTTTCCTTTGGTCTACATGTGTGTGAAGGATCAGGAGGCATTATGCAAAGAGGGATTTCTCATTTCTGAAAATTGTAGGGGATCTGGCAATACGAGAAGCACTTTCCTGCCAAACAACAGTTCTTCTATATTTGACTCCACATAACATACAGGAGCCTATAGGCTGTGGGAATTTCTGGACCAGCCATAATGCATTTTGGGGCAATTTTCCCATCTATATTGATTACTGATACCCAATGATATTGACTGGCTCTGGGAATTGAGGGGAGTGAAAGGGACAGCTGTCTTTTCCTCACTTCCTCACTGTTGGTATTTAATATGTCTGCTGGTTCTTCACAGCTTTGATAGAAAAGAAAAAGGCTAGGAAAAATGAACTTCCAGAAATGAGACTCCACTTAACCATGCCAATGAACAGAGAGAAGGGGGTAAATATGCAAGGGTCTACAGGTTTTGCAAGCTGTTGCAGAGAGGAACAGAGGAACTCTGAGACAAGTTCCTGGACCACATTCACAGCAGCCAAACAAGAGGCAGATTCAGTTCATTTCTAAGTGGGTGGTGATGGAACCCAGGGTGGAAATCTCTCGTGTAAATGAACTAAAGTGCATACTCTGTGCCGGGACCCATTCTCCTTTCCTTTCCCCTTTTCTTGGAATAGATTACTTCATTCTGTAATGTAAAACCTCCAGCCAGAATAGCCCAGTTCATAAGAAAATTAGTCTCTGTAGCCAAAAGATGGGAACAGCCCAGCATTCATCAGCAGATGAATGGATAAACAAAAATAGCAGATCACACAATAGAATAATGTTTTGTCTGTCCTTAGGAGGGAAATTCTGACACATGCTACAACACAGATGAACATCAAGGACCTGATGATCAGTGAAATAACTAGGTCATAAAAGGAAAAGCATTATATGGTTTCATTTATGCAAACTCATAGAAACAAGTTGATCTGTTGAACTTGCCAGGGTGGCTCCTAGCTAGAATTCAGGCTAATTAGAAAGTGCACAGCAGATGGGTCCTGGTTCAAGGCCACACACAGAAAAAAACGCACATAAGACTTTATCTCAACCAATAAAAAAGTTGAGCCTGATGATACACATCTGTCATCCTAGCTATGAAGGAAGTATAAATGAAAAGTATGGTCCAGACTAGTCCAAGGGAAATGCAAGAGCCTGCTCAAAAACTAATGAAAGCAAAAAGAGCTGAAGTTAGGGCTTAAATTGGTAGAGTACATGCCTAGCAAACATAAGGTTCTAAGTTCAAAACCTAGTATCACCAAAAATAATGTTGCCAGGGCTGAAAAGGAAGATCAGGAAGTTATTGTTTAATGGGCACAGAGTTTCAGTTTTGCAACTGAAAAGAGCTCTGGAGATGAATGGTGGTAATGATTTTCTCAAACATTGTGAATGCAATTAATAGCACAGAACTATACACTTACAAATATTTAAAATGGCGAGTTCATGCAACATGCATTTTACTACAGTTTTTTTTTAATCTTAACAAACCTAGTTTAAAAACATACCGATCCTACTGATTTTTGCCAGGAGAAGCTACCTTCTAACCTCTCTGCTTTCCTTTGATTGATTTGCACCAGCAAATGACTCGGAGCCAGCAGATGGATGAACTTTTGGATGTCCTTATTGAAAGTGGAGGTAAGACTGCCTTGTTTCCCACCTGTCAACACCCGCGGCACTTGTGCATTCTGGGACATGACATGTTAGGACCAAAGTGATGCACACTGAATCAGGAGTACCAAATATTGCAGGTAGAGTCATTGCCTCTGAGCTTCAGGTGCAGGCACTGAGTCCTTGTCGCCTCCGTCCTTGCAACACTCTTTACCGTAACATCATTTCAATAGTTTTCGCTTTTCCACATAATACTTTCTTTTCATAAATTATTTCTTTCTCCCATTCTAACCTCATTGTCCCTATCTCCTTAGCTGTAAGATAAAAATGACCCAACAAATAATGAAAATATTGTGTTACCTACTCAAACTGAAACTCAACTGGATGGTCCATTCCTGCTTAAGCATGATTCAATTCACCAATAAAATGTAATCACCTCGTGTTTCTTGCCTTCTTTTAACGCATTTGTTTACTTTAAAGAATTACAGAGTATGTACTTGGAATTTGAAAATACAGAAATGAATGAAAGGGCCTAAAGTGAATGTGTGTATGTAGAGAGGAGATATACAGAGAGATAGAGACTGAGAAAGAGAGCATGAGGGAGGATACACACACAGGGCTGAACAATTAGGTATCAACATTGGAAGTCAGAAAAGGATTGTCCAGACATCGTGCTACATTCAAGTCCCCACCAGAAAACTGCCAGCCTCTATTGAGGATACAGTCTAGTATGGGGGATGAATAACAAGCAAGTGAATAGATATTTCCTATTGGAACAAGAAAGAAGAGATGCATATATAAGTTTTCTGATGGAAAGATGAAAGCCCACGCCTTTAAAATACAGCCCTTCTTTAAAATAAAGTATGTGGCAAGGACAGGGAAGAGCGAGGAGAGTTTGGGAGACTCCAAAACAAAGGGATAGTTTTGAATTCATCGTGAATGGGTTTTCTAGAGAAATGCAAGAAAATAGTTGGTCATTTTCCATTGCCAATGAAGGGCTTGATGCCACGAATTTGAAGTGAAATTTATCAGCTCACTTGTGTACATTTTTTCCCCCATTCGACTCAAAGCAGGCTCACAGGAATTCAAAGGTAAGGCCTCACCAGGTGTGGAAGTTTGCTAGGCTGATACAGAGAAAATATAGAAGAGTAGGGGGCTTGAGGATATTTTCAAACAAGTTAACTCTATTGGTGGAGCAAAGAACATGGGCTAGCCACGGAAGGAAGTGATGCAGAAGTTGATGGAACAGGGATGAGAGGAGAGGGACCAAGAGTGGGAAAATTTGCTTGAAATGGTACCCTTGAAAGGATGCATTGTGTGAGGACAGAACCAAGATGCACCAAACAGAGTGGGAGAGCAAGCATCACCAGAGGGGGAAACCAGGAGCTGAAAGGCCAGTGTGGACGATGGTGATTCTGAGGACAACAAAGTCTCACAGAATGAGGAACTTTGAAGACAGACAAATGCAGTGAACAGGGAAATAGAGTTTAAGTGGATAAGAGGCTAGGATTGTGGAGGAAGTGGCCCTTAAAAGCCTCTGAGGAATAGTAAGAAGGAAGGGAAGTAAGCCAGGTGCCAGTGGCTCATACCTGTACTAGCTACTCAGGAGGCTGAGATCAAAGGATTGCAACTAGAAGCCAGTCCACACAGGAAAGTCCATGAGATTCTTTCCAATTAAGTACCCAAAAGCTGAAAGTGGAGTTTTTGCCTTGAGAAAAAAAAAAGCTAAGGGGCAGGCCCTAAGTTCAAGCCTCAGTACACACACACGCGCGCGCATGCACGCACACACACACACGAGGGGGAGTGACACCTGTCCCTTCACTTGCTTACTGCCACAGAGAAGGTAATGCAGGGGACAGCAAAGGAGGAAAAGGAACTTGTGCAGAACAGTAGGATTTGGGGGTAGAGACACAAGAAATGTGGCCACCAAGAGCAGTTGAGGGATGAGAGTGGAATGAGATGGGGCCTGGGGGAGGCTATGACCACCTGCTGCCTGTGAAAACACAATCCCTTCATTCCAGCATTCCAGACTCTCTCCATGTGGCCTTGCTCCTTTGGCAGTGATTTAACTATTCACTTTGTGTTGTGTTTTACCCACAGAAATGCCAGCTGACGCCAGAGAGGATCATTTATGTCTTCAGAAAGTTCCAAAGATATCCCGTTCTTCCCGCAGCCCCACTGCCATCCTCCCTAAGCCTTCAGCCTCCTTCTCACAGTCGTCCCCCGAAGGAGGCCAGCTCCCCTTTGACCACTACCCCACTGACAGTGAGGAACACCTGGAGGTCTTGCTAAATTCCCACAGCCCTGTGGGAAAGGTGAGCGATGTTGCTCTGCTCAAGATTGGGAGCGAGGAGCCTACTTTTGAGGGGATAATGGATGGCTTCTCTGGGAAGTCTGCGGAAGAGATCTTCAATGCCCATGAGATCCTGCCCGGTCCCCTCTCTCCCATGCACACCCAGTTCTCACCCTCATCGATGGACAGCAATGGTCTGCAGCTGAGCTTCACAGAGGCTCCGTGGGAGACCATGGAGTGGCTGGACCTCACCCCACCTGGCTCCACCCCAGGCTTCAGCTCCCTGGCCACCAGTGGCCCCAGCATCTTCAACATCGACTTCCTGGATGTCACAGATCTTAATTTGAATTCCCCCATGGATCTTCACTTACAGCAGTGGTAAGATGCAAAAGGGCAACCAACAGGGTCCCATGGGGGAAAGCCACAAGCCACAAATATTGACATCATCCAATATGAAGAAGAACATTGAAAAAGAAGACAGGAAAACATCTGTGACCATCCACAAATACCAATGGACATCAATTAAAAAAGAAAAAACAAAGACAAAACTATATCCATAATGTGATAAACATTCAGTATTATTTCAGCAATACATTCAAAAATGTGCTTTCTCCAATGAAGGATGCCAAAAAAATTCTCACTGCCTTTTCTAATATTAGTATTGTTTCTTTCTGGCCCATAGATTTGTTTTCCCCTTCAGGCATTGTTAGGGCATAAGCTCAACACTGTAAGCTTTTGACCTGAATTTAGTAGACATACTGTGGAAAGAAAATGTCAAGTCTTTGGGGGGAGTACAGCAAAGCCAGTCTCTCAAAGTTTACAGAAGATACACCCACGGAAAGGTTACTTCCTGTATCTCCATTATGTGTCTTTCCAAAGAGCTGCCAGACCCAGCTCCATTAATGGGGTACCTTGAGGAAGAGAAGTGGGACAATCCATTCCCAGGAAAACAAAATCAACTCAATGTCCTTCTACCCCTAAATATTCCCCCTCCCACTGAACTGGTTCCAATCCATGATTTTATGATCACTGAGAGCAACTAATTTGCACTAAGTCCCAAGAAGCCACCCAGAACTACTTTTTTCTTTTCAACCAGGACCCCAATTCTTTCCAAGAATATCTGTGCCAACAAACATTGTGTCATAGGTGAAAATCTTGAAGCAAGAAATCCCTCTGCTGTGGAAAGAGATTCCACAGATTCTCCTACCCAAGCACTTCTACTTCCATAGACTGGACAGAGGCCAATGGAAAAGCCTCTGGAGGCACAGGAAGCTGTTTAAGGGATAAGGGAGCAAGATTGTTTCACGTATCCTGAGAAGACATGCTATGGGTGACAATTCCTCTCTTTCTTTCCTTTCTTTCTTTTTTTTTTGGGGGGGGGGGTGGGGTCGTGGGGCTTGAACTCAGGGCCTGGGCACTGTCCCTGAGCTCTTTTTACTCAAGGCTAGAGCTCTACCACTTTAGCCACAGCTCCACTTCTGGTTGCATGGGACCTTTCTGTCTGGGCTGATTTCAATTCAATCCTTCCTCAGATCTCAGCCTCTTGAATAGCCAGGATTACAGGCGTGAAAAAACAGTACATGGTGACAACTTCTTATAGGGGTCTAAATTCTTATTTTGTTCTTTTATTATGAGACATCCTTTTTGCTTTTATTCTGGTTATCCCCCCCTCCCCTCCCCCAACATTAGGAGAGGAAAATACCTGGCTTCAACAAGCTGCCATCCACCTAACAAAGTCATTTTTTTTAGAAAGTTAAATTCCAAGCTCTCTTGTAGACATCATTCTTGACATGCATAATTTGGGGCAAAAGGAATTCACAAGAATTTCCTTAGGTAGAAACTGGTGATGTGGCCCACCAGTCACACAGCTCATAAGAGTTTCATTTGATTTACAGGAAAACTTTGAGTTATGTTTCTCTGAAGAAATTGCAATTTATTGTATTGTAAAGCTATATCAGGGTAATATTTACAGGAGAGAATCTTTTGGGGTTAGAAAGGAAGGACAATTGCACATTACAAATGTGGGAAGGGAAAACAAGATTATGGGCTAAAGAGTGTTCCTCATTTACCCTTGTGCTTTAGTAGGAAGTTGGAGGAAAAAAGAAAAAACAAAAACTCAAATTACACGACAGTTTCTCTTAAGGCTCAAGGTGACTCCAGTTCACCATTATAATAGTGCATGCTGTAGAAAGTTAGCTATTGCTGTTGTTTTGTTTAATTTAAGTCACTGAAGCACTGTTTCATTTTTTGTAAAAAAAAAAAAATGTTGTTCACTGGGCACTTATTTGAGAAAATACTCAAAAAAGTGACTTTAGAAGTTTTCTTCTTTTTTTTTTTTTTTTGATAAACCAAAGATTTGGAAGTCATTCCATTGTTAACTTGTAAAAAAAAAAAAAAAAAAAAGGTGTGAACACAAGTCTTTTTGGTGATTGCTACTCTGAAAGCTGCTCACTCTTGTTCTAGGGGAGGAGCTAAGGGTATACCCATACCTTTATAAATCTATCCAGATATGTGTGTTATATTTGTGCGTGTACACACAATCGCACATATGCATACACATACACATATGTGTGCATGTAACTTGTAAAGCAGTGTTCCAGAGTTCCCTACCAAATGCCTTTAATCCTCAGTCTGCTGTGAATGATACCTAGCCTTTCTCACTATGAGTTCCTGGTTAATTTACCAGACTGCACGTTGCCTCTTTGTGTATGATGAAGGGCTCTGACCCAATCACTCACAGCCACTTGCTTCCTATGACTAAGCTCCTCCTGGCATTGAATACAGATGTGAAAGGACGGAGCAGCTTCAGCACCAGTAGCTGCCAGTTGTAATTACTCTTGTTAAAGAGTTTCAAAGGAACATGAAGATTGTGTTACATTCCTTGATCTGTATTGTGCTTTAAAAGCTTGTATTTCAGTCATCAAAACCAAAATTCTAGAGGGAAAACTTACCATGAAGGTGAAGCCATGGAGAAGAAATGTTATGGACACATTCCACAAATGGGCTTTGTGCTCAGAAGTTGATATTTTCTGTGTGTCTCGATGAAACTTACTTGTCAGTACTCTTTTCAGGTGCCATGTTATGCTATTCTATGTTATTTTTTCTTCCCCACCCCCTTACTTTGGAAAACAAACCCATATGGTATACTGACTCTAGGATCCTAAGTATTCGTGGTTTTTTCCTTTGGGAATTTCTATCCAAAGGATTAAACCTGATTACAAGGCCTCTGCCCTTAGCTAAATGATACCTTCTCACTGGGAGGTTTCAGAATATTACCCAAGACATGTGTACGCGCATGTGTGTGTGTGTATGTATACACACACACACACACACATGCCTCACATTAGACAACAGTTTAAATGACCCCTCTTTGTTATGTAAACAAGCAGAGTTCACAAAGCAGGCAAGCAGGCTAGTGGATAGATGACTGGTTTCAACCTCCTCCCACAATCTCCACCTGCCATATTCACCCTAAGTCTTTGTAGCTCAGAGTGCAGGTATGGGGAAGAAAACTGGAGATAATTGGGAGAGAATTGATGAAGGCGGCTGCTCCCCATGTAGTAGATAATTACCTACTAATTCATCTGTCTCCTATTGGGGATTTTTACTTTAAAGCCTTTAAAATCTTGCTTGTGTCTTCTTTGGTGATGGCAGATGGGATACTGATAAAATAGGGGGAGAGGCAGGGCTCCATTGATGTTTCTGGATGCTTTTTAAGCCTGAAAATGACCATGTGGTGTGAAGCCCCTCAGAATGCTCTGTGGTGATGCAGTCTAGTATAACAGTCAGAAAATTCATCTATGCAAGCACTTTTAGTAAGCGATGCTCAGAAATAGTAGACCTGCTTCCAACAATATTATTGAGATAATGCTTATGTATAATAAGGGAGAGAGAGGCAGGCAGAGAGGAAGAAGGAAGGAGGGAAAGAGGAAAGAAGGAAGAAAATAAAGAAAGGAGGGAAGGAAAAAAGAAGGAAGGAAGGAAGGAAGGAAGGAAGGAAGGAAGGAAGGAAGGAAGGAAGGAAGGAAGGAAGGAAGGAAAGAAGGAAGGAAGGAAGGAAGAAGGGAGGGAAGAAGGGAAGGCAAAAGAAAGGGAGGAAGGAAGGAAGGGAGGGAGGGAGGGAAGGAGGGAGGGAAGGAGGGACAGAGAGAGAGGGAGGGAGGGAGGGAGGAAGGACGGAAGGAAGGAAGGAAGGAGGGAAGGAAGGAAGGAAGGAAGGAAGGAAGGAAGGAAGGAAGGAAGGAAGGAGTAGAAAGAATGAGCAGAGAAAATAAAGGAACAGTTAGCTTCTTAATACATGACCCTCTCAGTTAAGCCAAGATGTCACATTATGAAAAGTGAATCAAAGACTTGTAAATAGTAAGCCATTCTTAACAATGCAATAATTGTACCTGTAAATATGGAAACCAAGACAGCCTCTAGTTGCATAGTTCAGCATCTAGGAGATGGCATCTTTAGGCCATTCAAAGACAGTTACTTCCACTCTGGAAAAAAAAAATCAATGCAACCTATTGCAAGCATTTGAGACACTTCTTTAAACATGTCCCCTCCCCGCCAGTTCATGCACACATACACACACACTTTAAATTCAACTGCTGAAAACTCCCACCTCACACTTACTCATCCCTTGGATGATTATTTGGTGTCTACAAACCCTCAGACATCCAATACCGAGTTGACTTAGCAGAGATCGTTCTGTTGAGTGACAGATGAGTTAGAGTTAAGCAGGAACACTGGAGTCCTAATACTAGAAACCTTTTAGCTATGATTAAAGAAAAAAAAAAAGGAGGTGGGTTCTCCTGGGAAAAGTAACAGAAGACCTGTTTTAAAGAACAGGTATCACCCACACCAGATTCTTGTATTTTTTTGTGTTTTTTTTTTTTAATCTGTGGTCAAATGTGGTAGCTGTGTGCTACTTGGAGATGTCTACCTTCTGCCATTCAAAAAAGGATGTGTGTGGGGCATATATCTTGACTGCCAGATACAGAAGCCCCTTGAAAATAAGTGGGAAGGGATGGGTACAAGAAAAGAAACATTGCTTTGTCCTGCCTATGGCTTCAAGTCATCCTTAACAAACTCCCCAGACAAAAGCAATAGGGATGTGGGAAGAGGAGTCCATGATGAGGCTACCTCTCTTAAGAGAAAAGCTTCAAAGTCAGTGAAGGTCATTTGGCTTCCCCTCCCACCTCTTCAGGCTTTTGCTGTAGTCATCATAGTGAAAAACTCTCAAATTCTGGAACACAATTTCTACCAGATATGAGAGAACTTGGGGTGGAAAGAATCCAGGGTCTTCATTTCCCCAGATGTGAATATGAACTGGCAAGGAGGCTCAAGTGGTGACACCTGAGCCTATACTTACTTGAATGACATTAAGAGCCTGCAGAGCTCAAATTCTGGAGCAAGATGGCTGTTCAATTGTGTCTAGATGTCCTGAGAGAAGATCTCAAGACAGTAAAGGATTTGGGAAGACTTTTCTTGTCATCTGTCAGGAGCCCGCTACTAGGAGTCTTCATATTCAGTAAAACATTGGAAAACTTCCCTTTCCATTCTAAGATTAGGTGATTTACTCTGATCGGTGAAATCCAGGGATGTTTTCAGCAGTTATTTAACCATCTGATCCTGCCATAACACTGGGAGAATGTGTGTTCCTGTAGCTGCTTTAGCTGCTTTTGAGTATTTGTGGGAAAGTAAATATAGCAATGGGGGTCCTGCATGCTCTCTTGTTTCATGGGAATAAGATCAACATTGCTCCCAGAGCTCAGTTCCAATGGCTTTGCTGTGAGGAGGAAGGCAATAGGTTTCTGGGTGTTTAAAACCCTCCCTCAGTGAAACACAGAGGTGCTCTGTTGAGAACAAAGAGGCAAGCACAGGGTCTCTAGTGTGAGTTCCTGCCACACCCTCGGTGGTGGTGTATGCACATTAGTTTCTTGTGCTCAACTCTATAGAATAAGAAAGATATGTGGGCTACTGGGAAAAGCAAAAGAAGCAATGGCTAAATATGAAATATGGAATGTGTTCTTTTTAAGGAAAAAGTGCGTATATTTTTAAATAAAATGTTTATTTTAAAGAAATGCAGACCTATCTTCTTGGTCAGATAACATATGCACACACGTTAGCTGACTTAATATTTTCTACCAACATAAAAACAACTGAGCAAACTAAATAGTGAGTAGAATAAATTGGGCATTGAGATAGACTGTAAAATATGTGTGAATAGCTTCCCCAAGGAAATTCTAGTTTTGTTTTTCTGTCAGTTGTGGGGCTTGAACTCAGGGCCTGGGTGCTGTCCCTGAGCTTTTCTGCTCAAGGCTAGTGCTCTACCACTTTAAGCCACAGCATCACTTCTGGTTTTCTGATGGTTCACTGGAGATAAGAGTTTCATGGACTCTGCTACATGGGTAGACTTCAAGCTGCAATCCTCAGATCTCAACCTCCTAAGTAGCTAGGATGACAGGCATGAGCCACCAAAGCTCAACTTAAATCCTAGTTGTCTTTGGTTTTGTTTTTTTTAAACCTGCTTTCTGCCTGTCATTTTCTCATTGGTGAATAAATAATTGATATGGAATAACTGTGATATTATGAAATGATCCCTGGACTAGGGGGGGTCACAAATGCTGATTTAGATGAGAACCGGCTCTTCATATCACAGTTCTGACTTTCCTTGCATTGTCATGCATAAGCAAAGTTTATGCCTAACAGTAGCCAGACTCTCAGTGGTTGGGGTAGGTGATGACCAGGCCTGAGACCATCTTTGCAGCCATGAGAAGGAGGCACTAAGTCACTTACAGGACTGGGATCCCCTGCTCAACCCAGAGCTAAGGAGTGGGGTTATTCCAATCTCATGGCATGAATGGAGAGAAAATGAGGTTTTCTAACGGCAAATTGGGATGCTATTACTCAAGACGGAGGATGGATCCTAAAAACGCAGACATGTTTCTATTACATAACTTTGTCTTCAAACTCTGTCTTCTACCAAGAACAGACAAATAAATATGGAGTAACAGCAAAATACTCACATAAGTAAATGCTTTGTGCTGCCAGAGGGCATGTGCTGAAGTCATGGTGGAAAAGAAGATAGGAAGAACTGTCCCCAGGAAGAGAACACTAGGCCAACATATGAATGACTGAGGAGTTAGGCAGGCAAACCATTGAAGAAAATGCTAGACACAGGGCCTAGCCTCAACAATTCCTGGAGAGCAAAGGATGTACAATATTTGAAGAATGATGTATTAAGGTGAGGACAGCCATAGGACAGAAGGCAGAAATGCAGGAAGAAAAAGAGAAAAACCAGGAGCTATGTCAGTTTGCTAGGGCTGTCATAAGAAGCTAAGTGGCTGCAGCAATAGAACTTTACTATCTGTGGTTCTGGAGGCCAGAAGTTTGAAACCAAGGAAGAGTTGATATCTTCTGAAAGCAAAGGATCTGGTCTAGGCCTCTCTCCTTGTCTTGTCCATGATGGTCTTTGTTTACAGGACATTCCCTTACATCTTTAGATTTTCTTCCTTTTGCTTCCCATGACTGTCAGAACATGAGTCGTATTGAATCAAGGGCTCAGTCTTGTAACTTTATTTTAATTTTATCAATGCTGTAAAGATCATCCTGACCTCCATGTAAGGAAATTCCCTCCTCTCACAGCTGAGAGAAGGGAAGCCCAGGGACTTTGTGCCTATGATGGCTGGCATCCACAGGCCTTGAGCCCCTACACTTCTGCTGTGAATCACATTGGCAAGGGCCACACAACACAAGATGTGGTATGTCTTTCTGTCCAGCACAAATACTAAATCCAGTAGGAAGCTGTGAAAACAAGCATAGCCAAGATGCACATGGTGGCTATAATAACCCTGAGTCATCTCTTCAATCTACTTTTATATAAACTCCCTCCCTCCATATTCAGGGACCAAGCTATTGCTTCTCTTTCCATCTTTAAGGAAATTTTAGCAGCAACCTTGTCTCTTTGCCCCAAATTAGGTCATCTTTAGATCCAACCGATTGTCCCCTGAAAGATCTCCTATAAATCTTACTTGGGACCTCTTGGTCCCAGCCCACCTCAGTCTCTGGAATTCACACACAAATGAATCCGTCCTCTTCAACATCTCCCATCATAAGAAATATTTGGAGAAACAACCTGTATTGATCTGGGTGGACAACTTTTTTTCAGACAATGAGAGGAGAGATCATTTGCCAGGGGTCACTTGGGAGAATCCCTCACATGGTATAAATCTCCTCACCAACACAGAACACATCAGCATAGAAGAGCACAGAGGGCCCATTGTGAGGCATCCTTCTAATGTCTACTGGTATTTGGCCTAGGGCCAAATAAGCAAATTCCATATAGAATTTCTCATCTAGCTCTTTAAATTCTTTTTTAAATTTATTTTTATTTTTGTATTGTTATTGTAAAGTTGATGTACAGAGGAGTTACATTGGCGTAAATCAGGTAATCACTACACTTCTTTGTGAACAGTGTCACCTCTTTCCCTCGTTTTCTCCCAGTTTTTATCCCTCCCAACCCTCCCTCCCCCACAAGGTGTAAAGTTCATTTTTAACATAGTGTCTAGTGAGTATCTTGCTACATTTGTTCACCCTTTGTCCCCCTCTTCTTGTACTCCCCCTTACTATCTCCAAGACAGGTAAAGTTACAAGACAAAAGGTATAGACATAAAAAATAGTGACAAAGGATTTTTTAAAAGCAAAATTTTATTTCTTGGTGTTCATTTCAATAAACATAATTTTATGTGATCATATGCACAAAGCCATTGTATCTCTTTAAATTCTGAGATTTAGAATCTACCAGACAGACAGGAAAGCTTCTGCCCAAAGGCTTATAATAACTAGTGGAAGCTGGGTTTGAATCCTCTCTTGATTCTTGTTCCTATAGTATTTTCCCACCGCTCCTTTCTTCACACATGTAGAGGGACATAAGAGCATTTCCAGGCCAGAAGAGATTTCAGACAAGTATGTCTGAATCAAAGATGGCAGCAGAGGAGACACTGAGCAAGGGGCACCTTGCGCATGGTTAGTTGAAATAGAAACCAGTAGGGTGCACAAGGTAAAGTCATTATGGTGAATGGCCCTGTCAAGTCTCTGTCAACAGAACCTAAGATGGAAGTAGGATATGGGGCACAGATGTAACTCAAGCCAAGTCCAAAACTTTCCAGTGAATAAGGAGAAGCAACTGGGAAGCAGGAAGGTGACAAGAAGGAAGGAAGGAAGGAAGGAAGGAAGGAAGGAAGGAAGGAAGGAAGGAAGGAAGGAAGGAAGGAAGGAAGGAAGGAAGGAAGGACACTGTGCAACCCAGTAGCCTCATAACGTAAGCCCTCCACTAACCCGGCATCCTAGCAGCTCCTGATACATAATAAACACTCAATAAGTATAGATCTTACTATTTATACTTGCAATAAAAATGTAATAAGGCCAGGTACTGGTGGCTTACTCTTGTACTTAGGAGGCTGAGATCTGGGGTTCACAGTTTGAAGCCAGCTGGGGTAGGAAAGCCCATGAGACCCTTCTCTCCAATTAGCCATCAAAAAGCTTGAGCTGTGGCTCAAATGCTGGAATGCCAGCCTTGAATCTAAACGTTGAAGGATACCACCCAGACCCTGAGTTTAAGCCAGCCCTAAGACTAGCATACCCACATAAATAAATTTAAGAAGAACCATGGTAGAATAAGTATAGACTGATAATGAGCTGTGTGGTTGAGACAATAATATAAGTGGAGTGATGGGATAGGAAAGATTTCCTAAATATTTAATTTAATAAATGAGAGATAAGGAGTTAAATGTTTCCATCAATGGAATTCCAAGGTGTAAAGACAAGGAAACAAGACATGTTTCAAAAAGTATGAAAGAATCTCAGGACAGTGGGTCAGAAGATGGCCAAACAGTGGGATAGATGAGAAGTACAATATGCAGACAGTGAGGCCCCCACAGATAAGGAAGTTGGGCAGACTCAGAGTTATTCTTGAACTTGGTACCTGATGCTTTCTCTCACTGGCTAGCACTGTATCAACTGAACCATACCTGCAACCCAAGACTGTTTCTTTAACCAGAATATACGGTGTTCTCTTAAAATTATCTTTCTGTCCTCTGCATCTATATGTTGTTATATAAGGTCTGATGATCATCCAACACAGGCACTCCTATGATTCTCTTCCTTCTAGATAGTTTTACTCCCTGTCCCAGACACCCATCCTATATTCCCACAAAATTCCTTCAGTGAATTGCAGTAAGCCACGCACACTTATGGAGGACAGACAGGCAGATGGAAAGACAGACATAAGCCAGCTGTAGAGGGTCTGTTTCAAACACTTGTAGTGGATATCTGGGCTCCCTAGCCATTTTATTGCTGGAGTATTATTGATGGTGCAAATGAGTTGCCTATTAAGATGTCTTGGAACTTGTATCCACACACGTATATTTAAAAAACACATGTATAAGTACAGATAAATAGATAGATAGATAGATAGATAGATAGATGGATAGATAGATAGATAGATAAATAGATATATTTGCTTTATATGTATGTCTCTGTGTGTGTGTGTGTGTGTGTGTGTGTGTGTGTGTATGCTGGTAATGGGGATTGAACTCAAGGTCTTATGCTCTTACTTGGTCCTTTTGCTTTACTACTTGAGCTTCCACTTCCACTTCCAGATTTTTGCTGGTTAGTTGGAGATTAGAGTCTAATAGACTTTTTTTCTTGGGCTGGCTGTGTACCAGGGTCCTTAGATCTCAGCCCCCTGAGTAGCTAGTGTTACAGGCATGAGCCACTCAGTATTACAGGCTGAGGTTTGACTACTATTTAATTTTTAATTGACTGCTATTTAATTTTTAATTAACCATTTCTTAACTGGTTCATAAAAACATAGAATTGTACTTCCAATAGAACACAATGTTTGGATACATGAATGCATTGGAGCAATGAACTCCAAGAAATGGAAACAGGAGGTTTTTTATTGTACTGTTTGCAGTTATTTTCCCCCTTTCCATTTATTCCCTTTGTCACTGTTTTTCATTTATGTACACTTTGCCTTGTATATAAGTTTATCTGATTTGAGGAGGGGAAGGGGAAGCACAAAAAGGGTGGGACAAAAGGTGAACCAATTCAGCAATGATACTTACTAGTCACTATCCTGGAAATCAGCTATACAACCTGGGGCGGACAGGGGGGAGAGCCAGGAGAGGAAAAGGCGCAGGCTCTTGAACATATGAAAACAAAATCTAGATTTCAGTGCCTGTTCTGACACTCAACTATCTACTTTATTTGCCTACATCCTCTGACATTTGACTTTTTTAATGGATGTAATAAAACATCTATTCCTTATTTCTTTTAAGGATTAAGACAGTGTATAGTGTGTGTCAGATGCTCTTGGAAGCACTTATCCACATGGCTTATTACTGCATTCATCAACATCATTGTCTTCATCATCATCATCTTTATTATTACCATCATCATTAAAAACATCTTCATCATAACCTTCATCATCTTCATTGTCTTCATGGTCATGATCATCTAGCATCTATTTTACAGAACTAGCATCCTCTTTCTCTTTTTTCACTCTCACAGAGATAGGTGTGGTTTGGTGGTTGAGCTGGTGAGAGGCGGCTTGTCTCAGTTTAATTTCCCCAAGAGGGAACCACATAATAAACTTTACCTAGCTAGGCTTCTCCTTGCTAAGAAATCACCTGCACCATCATTTGCCACCAGTGACCAGCCTGAGAACATGTTTAATGTTCTGAAACAAATGCAAATTAAAAGAGATGTACACTGTATTTCTTATAGATATATGTATACATATGTGTGTATACATAATTTTATATTTATATGCAAGTATATAGGATGCAAAGCATTTATCACAGATTATTAAAAGTGGTGATACCCAGTATAGGTGAAGTGTTAGTAAAACAGCATATGCATTTTAGGTGAGCTTGCAAAATCTTTTAGGTAGATGATAATTTCTTGATACAAGAAATATCACAGTTATAACTACTTTCAATGTCCTATGTGTATGTGTAGTTTCTATTATTGATGATGTTTTGTATCACCTTCCTATGTTTGTACCTACACTATCTCTGTAATCTTATCTGAGTATATTGGAAACCGTGTTTACTGATATTGGAAGTAGGAAATTCAAAGGGAATACCAAATTCGAGAGACACAGGGTAAAAAAAGAGAAATAACTACAAAAGCAATACTTGTAAAACTGTTTGCTGTAAGTGAACTGAACAACTGGGGGGGGGAGGGAAAGGGGGGAGGGAGGGGGGCATGAGGGACAAGGCAACAAACAGTACAAGAAATGTATCCAATGCCCAACGTATGACACTGTAACCTCTCTGTACGTCAGTTTGATAATAAAAATTTGAGAAAAAAAAAAAAAAAAAAAAAAGAAAATTGAAAACATGATATATTTTGATGCAGAAGTTTCAGTAATAGTTTTGGTCTTAGACAAAGAAGTATGAGAGTAAAGTTTTAATCACCAACATACTGACTACAGGAATATTTAGAATAAAAAACAACAAGGAAGATATTTACCTAACAAGTCATGGTTCTGTTTTTGAAACACATTTATAGATTCACACTATTATCTTGTTTAGTAAAAATATAAATGGTAACCAGGCACTGGTGGCTCATGCCTGTAATCCTAGCTACTCAGGAGGCTGAGATCTGAGGATCACCATTCAAAGCCATCCAGGGCAGGAAAGTTCCCTGAGACTCTTATCTCCAATTAACCACCAGAAAACTGGAAGTGGAGCTGAGGCTCAAAGTGGCAGAGCATAAGCCTTGAGCAAAAGAGCTCAGGGATAGCGCCTACGCCCTCACTTCAAGCCCCATGACTATGTGTGTGTGTGTGTATATATATATATATATATATATATATATATATATATATATATATATATATATATATATATTTCACTTTTTTGATCCATCTGAAATATTCAGACATTTCTTCACAATTACCAGAAGGGTTATACATTCTGTTGGATTTTGTTTAGTAATGTTCTATTAATAATTTTTGTATTAATCTGGTAGGTGATAATGACTTGTTTTATGTTGTTTTTATCTGTTTTAACTGACCTAACATGATTAGGTCAGTTTTGTGAGATGGGTTGCTTCCTCTTTCTTTGTTTCTGGGATGAGGAATACTTTAAAATATTTTGAATCCTTAAAGAAAAGTATTCAAATCATCTGAATCTTGTTTCTCATAGAACCATCTGGGCCAGAGTACTCTGAGAACTGTTGTTCTCTAACAATCTTTTCTGTTTATCTGATGTTCTTGTCTATTCATACTTCCTGCCTAATTTTAGAGTACTCAGAGCAATTTTTATTATACAATAATACAATATACAATAATAATGATTCTACAATCATTAAATATGAGACTTCAAAGGTATTCTTTTACGCTCTTCCACAGCATCTTACACATATTCATTTTCCTTAGCTTTAAAAAATAACTGCTAGAAAATGCTTCAACTCCTCCTGTGATTTCTGCAGTGGTGTGGATCAGGTGTGCTCCATGAGTGTGTATCCTGGAAAGCAAGAGGTGAGACAAGTTACTACTTGTAATAAGACAAGAAAAAGTTTATAGAGGTGCCTGCAGATCTACAAGTAAACCCAATGGACAATACAAGATGAAAAAGGGCATGATAAATTAAACAGCAATCTAAACATTTACACAGTGAGACCAAAGGAGAATATTCTTAGGAGAGCATCACAAGGGCTCAATAGCTATGTGCATATGATCACATAAAACAATACTTATCAAAATAAACTCCATGAAATGAAAACAAGAGGTTTTTAAAGTTTTACTTTTTTGTGTTTTTTCTTCTGTTTTTCTCCTAGAGTTTCTTTTAAAAAAAATTCTATACCTTTGCCTTGTATGTTTGTCTGTCTGATTTGGGGAGGTAAGGGGAAGCTCAGTAACAGTGGGACAAAGGGTAAACTAACATGTAGTTCATTTCACTTAGTATCATCTTATATGTTCATAAGGGTATAGCTGTTGGGCTCTTGTGATCCTCTGCTAATTATTCCCTATGAGGGAGAACATAGAGTCCATGTTTCTTTGGGTCTGGCTCACTTCACTTAGTATAATTTTTTCCAAGTCTTCCATTTCCTTACTAATGGAGCAATGTCATTCTTTCTGATAGAGGCGTAAAATTCCACTGTGTATATGTACCACATTTTCCTGATCCATTTGTCTACTGAGGGGCATCTGGGTTGGTTCCATATTTTAGCTATGACAAATTGGCTGCAATGAACATTGTTGTGCTGGTGGTTTTAGTGTGTTCTTGTTTGTGGTCTTTTGGGGAAATGCCCAAAAGTGGGGCTGCTGGGTCATAGGGGAGCTCTATATTTAGCCTTGTGAGGAATCTCCATACCGTTTTCCAGAGTGGCTGAACCAGTTTACATTCCCACCAACAATGAAGTAGGGTTCCCTTTTGGCCACATCCCCTCCAACATTTATTAGTTAGTTTTCTTGATATAGGACATTCTTACTGGGGTGAAGTGGAATCTCAATGTTGTTTTGATTTGCATTTCTTTTATGGCCAGTGATATAGAGCACTTTTTCATATGTTTCTTGGCCATTCTCATTTCCTCACAACTGTTATGTCACCGTTCTAATCACTTTCAAAATGCCATGTGAAACCATAGCTTCTATTGTTGATGATCCTCTTGTATCGCTTTCCTGTGGTTGTCCCCGTGCTATTACTCTATCTCATTTGAGTACACTGGATACTGTATATATTGGTATTAGAACTATGGAAGTGAAAGGGAATAACAAAACTGAGAGACAAAGGATAAAAAGACAAATGACTCCAAAAGCAATACTTGCAAAACCATTTGGTGTAAACCAACTGAACAACCTATGGGGGGAGAAGGAATGGGGGAGGGGGGAGGGGGGAATGAGGAAGGAGGTAACAAACAGTACAAGAAATGTACCCAAGGCCTAATGTATGAAACTGTAACTTCTCTGTACATTACTTTGACAATAAGAAAGTAAAAATAAATAAATGAATAAAAAAGGAAAAAAAAGGGGTGAACTAATTCATCAGTGATACTCACTAGACACTATGTTGAAAATGAACTATATAACTTGTAGGGGGGTGGTTCAGGAGGGAAAAAGTGAGAGAAAGCCAGGAAGGAGATGACACTGCCCAAAAAGAAATGTACTCCTTATTACCAGATTCGAGGGAGGGGAATCCCTGTCCCTCTAAGAGTCCACCACTCAGAGACAGTGTCAAGGGAAAAGATGGATTTATTGGGGAAGCAAAAAGAGAACTGATGGGACAGGGATGCAGCACAGACTCGCGAGATGAAACTGTGACATTGAAAAGCTGGCTAACCGGCCAAAGACACAGTGCAGACTCGGCGCTAACAGTGTGGCCCCGAGCAGTCCTCAAATTGGGGTTTATAAAGGTAAAACACAGATGTAGGGGGTTGATGTAGTGGGTACAGCAAAGGAACAAACAAGTGAAAGAATCATGGCACAGATGTAGGAGGTTAACGCAGGGGGTAGAGCAAGCAAAATACAAGTTAAGCAAGCCATTTACAGAAGCAGACTTTTGGGGTCAGGTTGACCTAATCTACTTTCCCCAACATTTCCTACCATGTTTCCCTAGTCAATATGGAGTCAGCAGTACTCCCTACAACACTCATTACCTGACTTATATAACTGTAAATCATCTTTACAATAATTTTATTTAAAAGAAGAAAACGCTCTTAAGGAAGACCATGCCACTAAGGTATCATGACCAAACACGAGGTTATTCAATGAGATCTTCTCTCATGATGAGGTTGTAAAGCTATAAATCCAAGAAAGGCTGACACACTGGAGTTAGTGGTGTATCTGGTTATGTATGTAGTAGGTGACATCATCTATCAGCTTGTTCCAAAGATGCTTTGGGAACAACAGCCACGGTGCAAGTTTGGTACCTGTGGTTATGGACGTGATAGGAATTCCAGTTAAGAATTCTTGTATCAAATCCCCATGTAGCAAATGAGGCAAGCAGGGCCTGGAGAGGTAATTACCTGATTTCTTTAGTTTTCTCTTATTTTACTAAGTCCTATAGTCCAAGTTTTACTCTTTCCCCCTTCTCCCCCCCACCCCCACAGTGTTTAGTAGCATCAATTAGCTGTTCATGGGTGTTTCATTCTGACATTTCTATTTACAAATATAATGTCCCTTGTTTTCTTCGCACTTTCCCAAACCAATCTCAACAATCTTCACTGTTCCATTTTTCACATGTGTGCAAGCATTTTGAGCTAATCCTTTAACTTCTGTTTACTCTTTCCCTTCCCACTTAGATCAACACGCCAGACATTCTTTTACATTCCTATCATTCTTTTTCCTTAGTGTATGGTAATTGTTGAAAGAGATCTCTGTAGTATTTCTCTCTCTCTCTCTCTCTCTCTCTCTCTCTCTCTCACACACACACACACACACACACAGAGTATTTTAATCAGATTGACCCGTGGATTACTCTCACTTGCTCCGTTTCCACTACCCACTATTAGATTTTTGTTGTTGCTGTTTTACCAGTCCTGGGGCTTGAACTCAGGGCCTGAGCACTGTCCTTGGCTTCTTTTTGCTCAAGGCTAGCACTCTACCTCTTGAGCCACAGCACCACTTCCAGCTTTTTCTGTTTATATGGTGCTAAGGAGTTGAACCCGGGGCTTCGTCACTACCCACTATTATATAGCTTTCAGTAACTTTTGCTTTGCTATCTCCATTCATGAATGCCATGCATTTTGGTATTGTTCATCCTCTAATATTCTCCTAATCTTATTCTTCAGAGAGGCCCCATCCAATGGAACTTTCTGTTCTTGTATGCTTGAAATGTGGGTAATTGTAGTTGGCTTTTAAATTTTATTTAATTCAATTGAAAATTAAGCTCGAGTAACCACATGTAGCTCCCAGCTCTGGTGTTTGATAGAGCAGCTGCTATAATCCTTATATTCAGAGCAGCTTCAGCTGGATGTCAGATTTCTAAGTAATTTCAGATAGACAAAATTGTTGAGGCAAGTAAGAACCACATACTTTGTTGACCACAGCAAGTCACATTGCCAAAGGGGAAGGAGATCAGTAGGTACAGGGAAGGGAAGCCCTCCTGTGGGTCAAAGTTGAGTATATGAGAAAGACAATTTCTTTCTCTATTTTCCTTCCTTCTTCTCTCTTTTGTTTTGCAAATCAAGTTAACTTTTTACTCACATTTTCTAGGTGGCAGAAATTAAATTTGAGATATTTCTGCCTTTTTAATTTTACATCTTGATCATTGCTGCCTTCTGCTTATTCTAGTTTTCTTCATTCTTTATGCCTGAGTACTTTTGTAGATCCTTGTGGCACCACACATACATAGATATCAAACGACTGCATGTGGCTCCGGTGCAAGGATGTCTGAGGCTGCTCAGGGCTATAGTGACAGCATCACAAGCACTCCAATTTTTCTATTCTTGAGTCTTGGAAGACAGAGGATTTCTTTGTGTTTTATCACTCCTAGCTTTCCAAGAAGCGTAGGGCAATCTGTCCACTATGCCCCAATCCATCATCTGCCTCTAGCTTGCCTGATCCAAGACTGTCGAAAGGGACGAGCCAGTTTCCCAGAGATGGCCAATCAGCAGTCAACACAGATTCAATTCTGTCACAATAACAAACAGTTCCCCAAACTCTGAGTTAGTACAGCCAAGGTTACTTTTTTCATTTCCAGTGGATGGTCACAACTCTGCTCCACACCAGTCCCTAAGCAACTCACCACTGGTATTATGGTGACTGAAAAAGACAGAGAGAATATCCTGTGCCTATTCACTGTCTTAAGGTAATCACAGGACTGGTGTTGATCTCAGAGGAAAGGTGAGGTAAAACCTTGCCAGGTTAAGTAGAAAAATGGCGGGACAATTTACACACATAATTCCTTTCTCTTCTTCTCTCCCTGTCCTTCTCCCTTTCTTTCTCCTTTCCCTCCCTCTCTCTTTTCCCCCTCCTTCCTTTCTCCTGTTTCTCTTTCTTTCTCTCTTTCCCATCACCATCTTCAACATCCCACAGCCAATGCATTCCTTAGAATAAGATATTACAGGGGCTGGGGATATAGCCTAGTGGCACGAGTGCCTGCCTCGGATACACGAGGCCCTAGGTTCGATTCCCCAGCACCACATATACAGAAAACGGCCAGAAGCGGCGCTGTGGCTCAAGTGGCCGAGTGCTAGCCTTGAGCGGGAAGAAGCCAGGGACAGTGCTCAGGCCCGGAGTCCAAGGCCCAGGACTGGCCAAAAAAAAAAAAAAAAAAAAAAGGATATTACAATCTTTATGATCTAAATTCTAATTCCATATTGGGTACTAGAATTTGACTTACTGAGGTTTGCTTGGCCTTCTTCAGTTATATTCTACCACTTAAGCTATACCTCCAGCTATAGTTTTGCTAGTTATTTTTGGATATGGGATGCAGTGGTGGATTTTTCTGCTCAAGCCTAGGTTTGAACTGCTATCCTCTAGATCTTTGCCTCTTGAGTAACAAGGATTACAGGCATGAGTCACTGGATCCCAGATCCCAATTCATATTCTTAATACTCAACCTCTTTAAAAACTACTGTCTTGCACATGTCTCTGAAATCTCCCTTGAAAATTGAAAAGAATGGCTTTGATATCCATTTTTATTTTTGCACTGTAATCCTCCCCTGGAATAGGAAGTAGAAAAAGCACTATTTGCTGTTAAGTCATCCAATTGTGGCTGACAGCTAATGTATAGGATAATTCAGGTCTAAATATTATAAGATATAGTGTTGTTAGAGTATTATTTATACCATAAACTCATGTTGTACTATTTTAATCTATCTTTAAAAATACTATCTCTTAAAAAATACAAAATGGAAACAATGTGTTTGTATAAGTATTCCATTAACATCATAGGCATATACTGTTAGTAAAAAGCAAACAATGCATCTACTTGATAATTAGCTAGAGCTCTGTGAACTAATAAGCGGAGGCTAAATTCACCATTAATGAAAGATTACAAGTTCATTCAGCCAAGACATGCCTCAAACCATTATTTTTTCAGCTGGTCAGCAAAAGACACTTACAGCCATATTTAGGACATCTTTGACAATCAATAACATATGCAAAATATCCCATTTTGAAAAAAAAAGGTCTTTCAGCTATCATAGTCGGAATTCTGTGGTGGGATTAGGATTTCTTTCCTTATTATGCTACCAACCACCAGAGCTTTGCTCCCAGTAGATGGATATGACATAATGCACATAGTAATTTATATGCAATTTGATTTAAATTTTCTACCTAACAGATGCCACCATTATTTCTCCATTAGAAATGAGGAATATGAAGCTTAGCCAGGCTAAGTAATTTCTGTGAAATTATATAGTAGGATGTGAAATTCGAATATAAGAACCTACTATATCTGTTTGACCTAAAGTTCTTACCACTCAGCAATACTGCTCTACATGGTATTCAATGATAATATTTAACTGCAGTACCTATCTTGAGAAAGCCCCTGACTTTCTGCAAGGAGGCCAATGGGCTGCCATGCTCTTGTGCCTCGACCTTCTGGTAGTAGATAGGAGGTGGGAATGAATAGCTTTGAGACAAGAATCTATGCCATAGAAAAAAGCTGTCTCTGTCAGCTTGGGCCAGTTGATAGGATGCTATTATGCCTACATTTATCTTGTTTATTGCCTTTGCTTACTTATTGGACTTGGGAAAATTTGGGAAGACACTTGTTTTTCCATTTTCTTTGCTTTCTTTTTGTATGTGTATGGTTACTGGGGCTTGAACTCATAAACTAGGACCTGTCCCTTTGCTTTTTCACTCAAGACTGACACTCTTGAGCCACAGCTCTACTTCTAGCTTTTGGGTGGTTATGTGGAGGGGAGTCTCATGGACTTTTGTTGCCTGGATGGCTTCAAACCATGATCCTCAGATCTCTGCCTCCTGAGTAGCTAGGATTATAGGCAAGAGTTACTGGGGCCTGGTTTTTAAGGATGACACTCTGAGAAGCTTGCTATACCTGGTTCAAAATATGCCATCCTTCCTTGTGCCTCTAGCATAATCCTGGACCTCTCCAAGGGTTAGGTGACATTGCACAATTTCATGAGTCATGGACCTGTTACTATAGTCCTTTCTCCTAACAACCCAGCCAGTGCGGTCTGAGGCTCACTGAAGATGCAATAAGAGACAGATAAATGCTCCTCACTTTCCTTATTCATTGTTGCATTCCTGGTTTCACTATTGTTGTTTGTTTTTTTAACAGAATTACACAGATTTGTACCGTCGCGGTAAAGTGTAAAAGTGGTGGCTATGCTTCCCTCTCCCACCTCTGCACTCCAGTATCCTTTCAAACTTTGGATGGAGGAAAGGTGGGTATATGTGGAAAAACTACAAGTCCCAGCATGCGCCGTGCCTCCGCACAGGCGCACAAGGACCTCCTGGCCAGTCAGCCGGCCAGCGAGCCTGCGGAGACTCCCGGGTCCGCGCGCCGGGCTGGGGCTGGGGGGCTGCGGGGTTGCAGCCCGGGCGGACCCGGCAGCCACCGAGGGCGGCCCCGGGGCGACGCTATGAGGGCGCCGCGCCGCGCCTGAGCAGGATGCGACGGGAGACAGAACGGGAGAAGAACTAGGCGGTGGTGCCCTCGGGAGGGAGCGGCGCGCGGGCCAGGCGGCTCCCGGAGGCTCCGCAGTGCCGCCGCCGCCCGAAGGCTCCGCGCGGGAGCCATGTAACCCTGCGGCGGGCTCCGGGCTGCTCCGTCCTCCCCCAGCTCCCGGACGAGCGAGGCAGCGGGGACCACCATGAAGAAGCAGTTCAACCGCATGCGCCAGCTGGCCAACCAGACGGTGGGCAGGTAGGTCAGTCGCCGGCTGCCCGCCGGGGCCGTGCGCGCCCGCGGGGCTCGGCTGCGTCCTCGGGGCGCGTAAGTGATGGGGCCCGCTGGCCGCCCGCCGGCGAGGACCCCGGCGCCCCCCCGGGGGCTCCCCTCGCGCACGAGACCCCTTCTCCCCGAACTTTCAGACCCGGAGCCCCTTCTCCCTTCGCGGCTGGCCGGTCCCGGCTCCGGTTGCCTAGCGCCCGAGTGTGACGCACTGTTCACCTGCGTCCCCAGCTGCCCCCGGCCCCGCGTCCTCCTGGCCTCTCCACTCCCTTCCTCTCCTCGGGACTCCCTTCTCCCCGCGGCCGCCCATCTTCCTGGACACAGGTGTTTGCTCGCCTGGTGCTGGAGCCGTCGACACCCAGTCAGTCTCCCGAGGTCCCTTCCCAGCCCCTGCGCCGCGGTCCGAGGCCAGGTCGGGGTGGGGGGGGGGGTGGGGGGCGGGGAGAGTGCTGGGCCTCATCGGCCTGCCCCTCCCGCCGTGTTTGCTTCCAGGGACTGTGACTGTACGAGATTTGAGATCGCTGTCCTGGCTGGGTTTCTTCACGCTTTCTGGTGGTGGCAAGAGGCTAGCGGGGAGGGGTGGCAGGGAAGGGAAGGCACAGGGGATGGTTTGGCGTTGCTGTAGGCTTGGTCCTGAGACCAAGCTGGGGGGAGGGGGGAGCTCCCCAAGGGGAGATCCAGCTCCTTTAGAAGATGAGATAAGCTCTGAATGGCCGCCAGGTAAGGGAGGGGGACAGAGGCCCCACGGTCCAGAATAGCCAGGCCCTGGGAAGCAACAAGGACCCCGTCTGCTCTCATCATGGTGAAAACGGGCTAGATCTGGGCCAGTGTCCCCAGAAGCGGCCCTGCTGGGTGCCAGCAGCAACATCTATTAAGGTTACATAAGGAAGATTCTGGTGGGTCTCTTCCAAAACTGGAGATGCTGTGAACACAAGATTGTTAGGAAGAGGGGATTTTCCCCCATCCCCACCCCTTTCTTTCTTTCATGGAACTCGTTGGGCCCAGGGATGGGTTTCCCACCTCTGTTTTGGTAAGGGAATTTAGGGGGTACAGTTCTAAAGCAATGGCAAAGCAAAGAACCCACCCAGCCTTGGATGTGAGATTCAAGTGCCAGCTCTATACAACATTGACGGCTCTCCACTAGGGTTCACTGAGAAACCAAATAGCTTTCTTGGGTGGGAAGGGAAGCTTTCCTTGGCGCTCGGTAGGGTGGAGGTGGGGATTTCCTTAGGGAGTAGAGGACACCTAAACTATCATGGGCCTAAACATACTGCCCTAGTTACAATGGACATTTGAGGGCAGGGGATGTGGTGGTTTCTTACTGTTCCAGCAACTCCAGATGGTCTCCAAGTTACAATGTCTAAAATTGACTTAGGTTTTTTTTTTTTTGCTTCGAAACACATGTGCTTTGACATGAGGGGGGAATTTATGAATAGCAGAGTCAGATTAGCCCAAATTTTTGGCATGGTTTGTCACAAATATAGCCTCACGTGGATGGTCTTTAGTATGTTGGTTGCTGAGAAAATGTTCTCCTGGTATGCTTGTTTAGTGAATGACTGTCCAGCCAACCAGTCTTTCGAAACGTCTTGATTTGTGCATCATCCTGAAGGCTGGCATCACTCACCACCTCAGACCAGCCAAGTGGTCAGCAGAGGTGGTAGTGCCCAATGCTGGACATAAATTGTTGCTTTCTATCATGGTATTTTCAGATCAGTGCTAGAATCTAAATGTTTAGAAGGTGTTTATGTTGCTACCGTGAAATTCAACTTCCTTAGCACTTGGTTTTGTTGGGTTTTTTTTTGGTTTTTTTTTTAGGAGGTAAGATTTTTGAGTCATTGGCATAATGCCTTATTTTTCACCCTTATTCATAAAGGGAAAAAGAGTTGAGTGAGGAGAAATTGGGTTTTGGAAAATTGGTCTGAGAAAAGTTGAAGCCCCATTACTGTGGTGGGGGAGTTGAAGAAGAGGGTAGTTGGAGTGTGAAGAAAAGAATAAGGAAATGTGGCACTATCTATTGTAGCACATTCTTAGAAGTATCTGTAGCTGCTTACTGTTTGTTTGCACCCTGCTGGATGTTGGCATGTTTATGAACTCTATTTCGATCAGATGGTGCCCCAGGTAAAATGAAGGCCAGCCTATATTTTTCTTATTTTGTTTTCTTTTTTAATTTTTTGAACTATTTGAGTTTGGGGACTGGAAATGTGGCTTAGTGCTAGAGTGCTTGCCTTGTATGCAGAAAGCCCTGGGTTCAATTCCTCAGCACCACATAAACAGAAAAGCCAGAATTGGTGCTATGGCTCAAGTGGTTGAGTGCTAACCTTGAGCAAAAAGAAGCCAGGAACAGTGCTCAGGCCCTGAGTTCAAGGCCCAGGACAGGTAAAAAGAAAAACCCCCAAACCCCAGAACATTTGAGTTTGAATTAAGAATCCTATGCTTGTTAAGCAGACACTATACCACTTAGCCCACACCTCCAGTCCTTTTTGCTTTCTTTTTTCTGAATAAGGTCTTACATTTATGTCCAAGCTGTCCTGGACCACTGTCATACTATTTATATTTACTGTGTAACTGGGATGACAAGTGTTGGGGACAGCTGTGCCTTTAAGAGGCTACAGCTGGCTTTAGCCTGTCCCCTCCCCTTCTGCCTTTAACAGGAAGAGAAGCCCCCAGCCCCTGGGGTGAGTGCATGGCTGATGGCCAGGGACCTCAGAACCCAGTCCTTGGGGGGCTGGGCCTCTGCCCACAAAGGAAGTCCCCTGACATCACTTGATGGACAGTCCTCGTGGCCAACCTGTAGTCCCTCTCCTATGCCCGCCTTTGGGGGTATATCTGTGGCTCCACATTTGAATAAATCAGACGTCTGGTGAGCATGGCGTTTCGCAACCACACGCTAATGGAGGCTAACCCGGGACCCCGCTTCTGTGTCTAATCCCTACGTGAGAGTGAGTATGGATCCCACACGGAAGAGATAGATAAGCCCAGTACCCCTCCCCACGTGGATGGGGAGGGATAGAGCGAAGCCCGGCAGACAAGCATGTATTAAGTTGGTTGAGAAGGGTTCTTGCAAGCGTTGTTTTTTTTTGTGTGTGTGTGCCAAGGTTGGCCTCAAACTGTGATCCTCCTATTCTCTGTCCCCTGAATTGCTAGAATTACAGACATAAGCCACTGTGGCCAGTGGAATTTTTTTGGCTGGGCCTGAGTGCTGTCCCAGAGCTTCTTTTGCTCAAGGCTAGTGCTCTTCCACTTGAGCCACAGTGCTACTTCCTGCTTTTTCTGAGTAGTTTATTGGCAATAAGAGTCCCATGGACTTTCCTCTCTGGGCTGGCTTTGAACCACGATCTTCAGATCTCACCCTCTTGAGTAGCTAGGATTACATGCATGAGCCACCAGTGCATGGCAAGGATTTTTTTTAAATTAAATCCTGAGTGAACCTTTTAAGGAAAATATTAATTTGTTACTCTAGTGTGTGAAAGTTGTAATGGCATCTCATTCCACTTTGCAGCCTTCTGTCTTTTCAGTGTCCTACAAGATTATATGTGATTTGGCTTATCCCTGTCTCACCCATACTTTTCTGTTTCACGTTCTGCTCATCGTGAAGCCCTAACCACATGGCTTTCCTAGCCCCAAACACACCAAATTGATTTCCATCTCAAGGGTTTTGTTCTTGCTGTTTTCCCATTTTCCCTGCTCTGCTGAGAATGGCTCCTCCCCTTCACTCTGATTTTAGCTCAGAGGCTTTCAAGAATCCCTGCCTTCCCATTCACTCTTTCTGTCATCATCTTCTTCATTTTTCACAGTACCCACCACTGTATGAAATGTTCTTCTGTTCTTATTTTGTATTTTCTTGCCTGTCTGCCTCCAATAGAATGTATTGATTGCCCTTGCATTCCAAGGACATAAAGCACAGTGCCTTGTAGACAGCTGATGCTCAATCAATATTTATTGCCAAGATTAAAACAGATTAGTCTTGACCCATGAGGGCAAATGGAAGGAGTAACATTTTCTTTATCCTATTCAGAACGTTGTGGGTCATGATCCTATGGACTAGAATTGGCTTCTTGTAGTTTCTTACATTCATGTAACCACATAGGATTGGGAGTGTGGACCATGGGGATGGGACTATGAAGACGTTCTTAAGGATTAATTGGCAAGCCACTTGACTCACACCTTTGTGTGTGTTGGACATGGAGGCTGCTCTCAGAGAAGACCCACAGGTAGGCTTGAGAGTTGCCCCTTCTCCCTGTCTCCTCATAACTCACCTCTGTAAGTGGCAGGGCCTGGGGCTTATTCTGATTTTAAAGTGGGTTGGAATTGGGTCATTCCACCTGAACAATGTAGGGACTGCTCTACTTAAATGTACTCTGCCATGTTACCAGTGTTTGTTACCTTTGAAGTGTTCCTGTCCAAGGAGTAGGGAGGACCTTAGTCCCTTGCATCCCTGGGAAAAGACCTACTGCTCTAGTGTTTGCACTAAGTTCCTTCTACTTTAGTCTTTCTTCCATCTCTCCACTTCATTCCCCCCTTTGGGAGGCACTCCCCAGCTACCATGTGCCCAGTAGGTCTTGACCTTCTAGTTCTGCACATTAGTTTGCTTATCTCCAAAATGGAAATGATACAGACTTCAGTATGGGAATGAATTCATTGTGATTACAATAACCAGGTTGCCTTTGGCAAGTGCCTCGTACAGTGCTCAGCATGCTTAACGAATGCTAGCTGCAACCATCTTTGTGCAAATGTTCTATCATCAAAATATGTGCATTGTGGCATACTACATGTATTCACTCTGCACAGATTGGGTACCTGCTGTGTGCTAGGCACTGCTCTTGTTCAGGGAATATTGCAGTAAGATAGGACAAGCTCAGTCCCTGCCCTCTTGGAACCCACATTCTAAAACTGTGCCAAGGTTCTGATGGTTCACTTGTGTTGTCACTTTCATCCTTTTCATTTCTCTTACTGGACTAAGCTCTCAGAGGACAGGGACAACTGCTTTAATGCTTGGCATCCAGTACTTCTCTGAAATTCTTTGGCAATTGAGTGGCTATCGAAAGATCCCATGTATTTTAAACAGGGGGATTATGGAACACTGTTCATCCATGGGAAAAGCTCTCAAGATGCTGCTTCTTTAATTTTGTACCTGGAATTAATGTTCCTGGCAACAACTATACTGTCAGGTTTTGGAAGATCAGAGCAATAGCAAGATTTAAGGGAGGGTTTAGTAAAAAACAACAACAAAACCCACACTTCCCACACTTTTGTTTTTTAACCTTCAACATAGTCTTGTGGCTGTTGGGGTGAAACTCAACCTGAAAAGCAGTATTTTTCTTATAACATTTGATTGTTATTGAGTGAATCAAAGCCCTGATATGAAACTTTAGTCTCCTAGGGACCTACTTAGTCAAAGAGAATATAAAACTTAGCCTCTGGTTCTAGTGAGGAGGATTGGTTTTTCGGGCTGTACATTGTAGTCTCATCTCAGAGTGCTGTGATGAAATTGTAAGGAGCAGTTCACCAAATGCTTGGTAAAATTCCTGTCATTTTTGGGGGTGCAGGACACTGGGTGTTGATCTCAGGGCTTTGTACTTGAACCAAACCTCCAGGCCTATTTTTTTTTTTGCTCTAGTTTATCTTTCAGATAGGGTCTCACACTTTTTTCTGGGCTAGTCTTAGACCATGTTCCTTCAGACCTATACCTTCTATGTAGCTGGAATCATTAGTGTATTCCATTTTGCTCAGCTTGCTTTCTGAGATAGGGTCTTGGTAACTTTTCTTTCTTTCTTCCTTTCCTTTCCTTTCCTTCCTTTCTTTCTTTTTTTCTTTTTGCCTAGGCTGGCCTCCAACTGTGGAGGATTCCAATCTCTGCCTCTTAAGTGGTTTGGATCATTGTCACTTTCCTCTTCCATTTATTCATTCATTCTTCCAAAAACAGCCTCCTACATTTATGGGATCTGTTATAAACATACACAGTACCAACAGCCAATGATAACCAGTGATGGCTCCAAATGAATATGTTCTTGTATGTCTGTGCTTCTATGTGTCTATACTCTTATGAGTGAAGTTCAAGGTATCTTGGAGAAGGCATGTCAGTAAGGGTGTGTAGGAGAGATCAAGGACTGTGTGTGTTTAGAGGGGATGAAGACCAAATTTTGTCTCCAGAGCCCTGTCTTCCATTCCTAGACTGCATAGCATGCAAGACATTGCTTAGTGAGCAAGACATTGCTTGGTGGGTCTGGGCTCTGGTGCCCAGTCTTGCCAAGCATCTGTGTTATGTGTAGCACTCCCAATGCAACTGCAGTGATCTGGGTATTGGCCACTGGTCCAGAGCTGGGTGCAAAGCAGCAGAGCTCCTGCAAGAGGGCTGGCACTGCAGTCAGCTGCTCAGGCCAAAGACAGAGAGGATCTTTTCCTTGAAGGAGCCTTTGAGCTGTTCTCCTGCCCCTTTAACAAGCCTGCTAAGATCCATGACCCAATCAATAGGACATTAGGGAAAAGTCAGAACCAAGTCCAGATTAGTCATCGGCTCTCGTCCCTCGCCGATATTTTTCCCTGACTGCAATAGGGGCATGCCAGATGACCACAGGCCTCATGGTAGTCCAGCTGGGCTGCTAAGAAGCAAATATCTTCCCCAGCCTCATAAAGTTCTTTAGTAGACTTCTGGAAACACAGGCCTACTTTCTGCTGAGGTGGGATAGGTGAGGAATAACAGAATGCAGTAATCTCAGAGAATGCAGAGAATATTCTTTGCTCTTGTGTCTAAGCTCCTTACTGTGCAGGTCTGCTGGGTCCTCTTCCCTGGGCTGGGCTGCTGTCATCATCTTGAGGCTGCCTGGATTGCTCGCAGAATTATCTTATCCAGACCTGCAACTTACTGTTGTCTTAGGTCACCATTTCTGTCCTCCAAAGGGATTCATTAATCCCTGATTTTTTATTTTTTATTTTTGTGCCAGTCCTGGGCCTTGGACTCAGGGCCTGAGCACTGTCCCTGGCTTCTTTTTGCTCAAGGCTAGCACTCTGCCACTTGAGCCACAGCGCCACTTCTGGCCATTTTCTATGTATGTGGTGCTTGGGAATTGAACCCAGGGCTTCAAGTATATGAGGCAAGCACTCTTGCCACTAGTCCATATTCCCAGCCCCAATCCCTGATAAATTTTTTTTTTTTTTTTTTTGGCCAGTCCTGGGGCTTGGACTCAGGGCCTGAGCACTGTCCCTGGCTTCTTTTTGCTCAAGGCTAGCATTCTTCCACTTGAGCCACAGCGCCACTTCTGGCCATTTTCTGTATATGTGGTGCTGGGGAATTGAACCCAGGGCCTCATGTATACGAGGCAAGCAGTCTTGCCACTAGGCCATATCCCCAGCCCAATCCCTGATAATTTTAATGATGGTTGTAAAGGACTATTCTCTCTCTCTCTCTCTCTCTCTCTGTGTGTGTGTCTCTGTTTCTCTGTCTGTCTCTGTCTCTTTGTCTCTGTCTCTCTCTGTTTTTCACTCTGTCTCTGTGTCTCTGTCTCTGTCTCTGTCTCTGTCTCTGTCTCTGTCTCTCTCTCTCTCTCTCTCTCTCTCTCTCGCTGGGCACATCCATGATGACATTATTAGCCGTGTGAATAAAATGGTAATTTGTGGTTGGTTTTAGAGGGGATTTGTAAGCATTCCCTTGCTCAGTAATCAAGAGCAGATTATTTCAAATGCTAATTTGATAAGGACAGCAAATACTACAATAAGGCTTCAGCTCTGTGCTAAAGTGTTTGGAGTAGAGAGAGGAGAAAGGGGAGGGTTAGGGCTTCCCCCTGGACAGGGTTGGAGTTCCCCCTGGGCACATGGATCTGGTGGGCTGTCTAGCAATTTCAAATGTTCCTTTCTGTCTAGGAAGCCAGATGTTTTTGCTTTCGTTTCTCTAACTGTAGACTGTATTTTTAGAATAAATGTTTATTTTCCCACAGAATTCAATTTAATTTTTTAAATTTTTCTTTATTTTTCTTGATTACATACACATTATTTGCTTGTTGTAGAAAAATCACAAATTTATGGCTGGGTTAAAGAAAGAGGGGACATCACCACAGTAGCTTTCCTGCTGCCTGGATGCCGTTGTTAGCACATGGTCAGGCTGCAAGATATGTTCTTCTAAGTTTTCAATGGATGTGGTTACAGTCATACATCCTTGCAGAAGCAGGCAATTTCTTGATTGTGTGACAATTGTAGAACAAATTGAGATGACAGTCATGTCACTTGATTGCATGATCTCGAGGGAATACAATTTATATTCAAAACGTACAATGGAGAATAGATCAATCATGACTAGATTTTGCTGCTTTTGTAATCCTTCATATTATGTTTTTAATATGACCCCAGGTCAGTAACCATATCTACAGAAAAATTTTTCTAGGTTGTATAATACAGTAGACCCTTGGTATCCATGGCTCAATGCTTCCAATGAGACCACCACTGAGGAAGTCACATGTGCTCTGCCTAAGATTCAAACACTGTATGGCAGATGCTTCATTCATTTTTGTCCAATCACTCTATTTCCACTAAAGACATGCCACTGTTTCATCACATCTGAAGTTTCCACTTTATCACATCAAATAAGAATATTCACTTTTTTTTTGAGGCACCATTTTTATTTTAGGGCTGGGCACAGGTGGTTCATACAAGTATCTAGCTATTCAGGAGGCTGAGATCTGGAGGAACATAGTTTGAGGCCAGTTGGGAGAAAAATATTTAAGCCACTCCATTTACAGTTATCCCCCTAAATGCCAAGCTAGAGGCATGACCAAGGTGGTAGAGCACCAGCTGTGAGCAAGAAAGCTGAGCAAGAACGTGAGACATTGAGTTAAAGCCTTGGTATCAGAGTGCATGTGTGTGTGCACACACATATGCATATACACACTTGCTTTGAAATTTCCTTGGATTTAAAAAAATTGTACTTTTTGCCCATGCTTGGGTCAAAGCCATGTGTAATAAAGCCCATGATGAGGGCAGGCTAACTGTATTCTCCTATATTCACCCTGCTTCTCCAATGGTCATTTGGCAAGTATTTCTTACCAGCCTACTTCTCTAGGATGAATCTTAGTAAGATTTCTGGGTCAGAGAGTATATGAGTTTTGAATGCTATGCAATTGTATATTTTTTATATACTGACACATGATTGTGGTTTAATTTTACATTCAATTCATTTATTCATCAGACATCTAATTTGGGGGATTAATGTAAGTTAAATGTCATGCTTTGTTTTCCTGTTCTTTTATTTTTTTAAAAAAAGTGACTTGACTGGGAATGTGGCTTAGTGGTAGAGTGCTTGCCTGGCATGCATGAAGCCATGGGTTCGATTCCTCAATACCACATATACAGAAAAAGCCAGAGTGGCACTGTGCCTAAAGTAGTGGAGCACTAGCCTTGAGCACAAAGAGGCTCAGGGACAGTGCCCAAGCCCTGAGTTCAAGCCCCAGGACTGGTAATAATAATAATAACTATAACAATAGTAATAATATTGACTCTACTATAAATTGGCCATCTAATTCATATGTATTCTAATTGAAGATTTCATTTTGTTTCTGTTTCTAGGATTGCTAATTTGTTCCTTTGACTGGCCTTATCAATTCTGGTAGGAGTTTGAGAATGACTCAGCCACCCCAGAGGGAGTGGAGGATGAATACTCATTAGGAGACTCTATGTGTTGAGTGGGGGCTGGGCCTCTCCTTCCAACTTTTATGAGTCTGTTCATCACCTCTAGACTGCCCCTTTTTGGAAAGAAGTGGAGCTTATGATCTTGACTATGCTTATTTGTTTGTTTTCCCACTGTTTTCTTTAATGATAGATTAAGATGGGGAAAATTGACTTCTTAGTATTTATAGGCATACCTGTAATCCCAGTACTTGAGAGGCTGAGATTTAAGGACCATTTCAAAGCCAGGCTACATAATCAGATTCTCCTTCAAAAAAGAACAATCTTCATTTGGGAGCAGGGTATGTTTACTTGATTGTTTATAATTTGTTTTTTTAAATCCATTGTGATCCTGTAGGATTTGCTTTTATTTTTAGTAAAATAAAAATTTATTTTTATTTGTCCTTGTTACTATAACTTTGGTGATTCAAATCACATGCTTTTGTTTTTTTCTCTTTAGTGCTAAAATATGGGATTTTATTTTTGTATGTGCATATGCCTTTAATGGGGCTTGAATTCAGGGCCTCACACTCTTGCTTAGTTTTTACACTCAAGGCTGGAGCTCTGTCACTTGATCCACAACTCCACTTCTGGATTTTTACTAGTTAAATGGAAATAAGATTCTTATAGACTTTGCTGCCCAGGCTGGCTTCAAGCCTCAATCTTCACCTCTCAGCCTCTTGAGTAGCTAGTATTAACCAGGTATGTGCTCCCAGCACCTGGTAAAACTTAGCACTTCCTCATGGACTAATTTTAAATATTTTTGGGGAAAAATGAGTATATGGGATTTCCTAGTAGTCATATATATATATATATATATATATATATATATATATATATATATATATTTTGGCCAGTCCTGGGCCTTGGACTCAGGGCCTGAGCACCATCCCTGGCTTCTTCCCGCTCAAGGCTAGCACTCTGCCACCTGAGCCACAGCGCCCCTTCTGGCCGTTTTCCATATATGTGGTGCTGGGCAATCGAACTGAGAGCTTCCTGTGTAGGAGGCAAGTGCTCTTGCCACTAGGCCATATTCCCAGCCCTAGTAGTCATATTTTTCATGAATCATAGTTTTGCATCTTCGTCTCTAGTGTTTATATTTACTTTATGTATTATCTAATAGTATTGCCCAGGACTTTTAGAAAATAGTGTGGCAGCATCAGGGAATCCACATCTTACTTCATGATGTTTGATGTTACATATTATATAATTTTATGTCTTACATATCGCATAAATTATTTTACTTTGTTTTTTCTTTGAGTTAAATTTTATTTGTTATGGCCTTTACTGATAGTCACAATGTGTTCTCAAGTTGTTTCTGTAGTGTCGTGGTTATCATGTTCGCCTCACAATGTGTTCTCACCTTTAATTTATGAACAATTAATCACTCCATGATTTTTTCCCCATGAATATATACTGACCACTTATTACATTCCAGACCTTGTTCTCTGTACTGAAATGCATCAAGGATAGAGTCCCACTCATGAGATGTTTGAACTATGATAGCTTTTCTGATATTGAACTCTCCTTGCATTTTTACAGTCAGTCCTGACTACAGTTTGTCACATTTTTGTGTGCTTTCCCCCCCTCTTATACAGGTAGATTTGATTTATTGCTTAAGTTGGATTTTGGCATTTGATATTGATAACTGAAGACATTTGCATTTTTTTCTTTTTGCTATACGTGTCATGTTTTGATGGTGTAAAAATGAATTGTTCAGCTTTAGGCCCTAGTGTCTCATGCCTATCATCCTAGCTGCTCATGAGATCCAGAGGATTTCAGTTTGAGACCAGCTTGGGCAGAAAAGTCCACAAGAATTCATCTTCAAAGTAATTAGTAAGAAGTAGGGCTGGAGGCAAGGATTAAGTAAGTGACAGAGTGCCAATTGAACAAGTAAGCTGAATGAGCATGAAGCTCTGAGTTCAAACCACAATTCTGTCGGCAACAAAATGAATAGCTCAGTTTTCTTCCGCTGTGGAATGAAGAGGGTGAGGGGACTTGCTCAATCTGTGAAGATTGGGGTTAACTTTCTGAGGACATTATTTATGATGGTCTTTGATAGTTTTCCAGATTTTTCAGTGGTCATTGGACTATTCATGTTTTCCATCTTGAGTCACTTTGAATAGCATATTTTACAGTAAAGCATCAGTTTTACTGTGATCTTAAAGGCTTTAAAAAGGCTAACAGAATCTTTTTGAAGTGTACTTATATTCCCAGTGTCATTCCTAATTTCCATTTCTCTCTCTCTTTCCCTTTGACTAGCTTTGCCCTGCCCCAAATAAATGCCTAGGCTTTAATCTATTCTCATTTGGATTTCTTTCATATTTTTTCTTAATCAGTATGGGTGTTTTTGTTTGTTTATTTTTGCCAGTCTTGGGGCTTGAACTCAAGGCCTGAACACTGTCCCTGAGCTTCTCTGTGCTCAAGGCTAGTGTTCTACCACTTGAGCCACAGCGCCACTTCTGGCTTTTTCTGAGTAGTTTATTAGATATAAGAGTCTCATCACTTTCCTGCCAGGGCTGGCTTCGAGCCATGATCCTTACATCTCAGCCTCCTGAGTAGGCAGGATATCAGACATGATCCACTAGATCCCGGCTTCAGTATCATTGTTAATAAATCTTGTTTGTTTTTAATCTTCCGATCTCCCTCTGATGTCCATGGGTTCATTTTACACTCTTCTGAGTCTTTATTCCTCCATGTTATGAGCAAGGGTAAATCAGCTTCTGCTGTGGTAGGAAGCTCATTGGCTCTGAAACTCAGCCTCTTACTGTAGCAGTGTTTATTTTCAGCTCACACAAAATATACTGGGAGTCTGGGGGACTTGGAGGACAGCTTTCCTCTATGTGTGACTTGGGAATCAAGTCTTTGTCCATCTTCCCGCCTTCTTCCCTCTCCTTCCGTACTGCTAAAGGCCAAGAGAGAATATAGAAATGGCATTCTGGCTCTTAAATGCCTCAGCTTGGAATTTACAAAGGTCATGTCTGTTCAAGTCTCACTGGCTGGAACTAGTCAGCAAGCTCCCCTGGATGTGTGACTCGAGACAGGGAGGCTCTGCACAGCAGAATCACAGAGAATTCTCTCCCTCCTCTCCTTCTCACCCATGATCCAGAGCCTGTTCATTTCTTCTGAGCACGCCAGGTTCCGTGTGGGCCCTTGTCTGCAGCATCCCGCCATGATGAGCGTGTCCTCATCACAGAAGGTGGTGTAGAGTCTCAAGGTTCTCCACAGAAATAGGCCCAGAGCTACCAGAAGGGAGCAATATTAGGAAAATAAACTTTGTTCTTGCTATTACTCACTGCACTGCCTCTTATGTCAAAATCAGTTTTTGAGCCTGGAGTCAATGACTTATGTCTGTAATCCTAGTTACTCAGGAGGCTGAGATATGAGGATACTAGCTTGAAACCATGCTGGGCAGAAAAGTCCAGGAGACTCTTTTTTTAAAAAAGTTATTGTCAAAATGATATGCAGAGGGGTTACAGTTTTATACGTAAGGCAGGCAATGAGTACATTTCTTATACCTCATTTTTTTCCACCTTCCCTCCTCCCCAATTCCCTCTCCCCTTCCCCATGAGTTGTACAGTTGGTTTATAGCATATAGCTTTGTAAGTATTGCTGTTGCATTGGTTTACCTTTTACCCTTTGTCTCTCCATTTTGATACACCCCTTGCTTCCCCAGTTCGAATAAGCATATATGCAATACCCAGTGTACCAAAATAAGTAATAGTCATATCAGTTGTAAAACCCTGGAGAAGAAAGACAAAAGAAAATGGCATAATTTCATGTGGTGTGTTGAAAATAACAACAATAATGATAAACCACTTATTTCCATAACTTGGAGTTCATTTCACTTAGATTCATCTTATGTGTTCATTATGTACTTGCTATTGAGCTTTGGTCATCTGCTAGGACTATCCTAGACATGGACTGATTATTACAAGTGAGGGAAAACAGTCTATGTTTCTTTGAGTCTGGCTCATTTCACTTAATATGATTTTTTCCAAGTCTTTCCATTTCCTTACTAATGGGGCAATGCCATTCTTTCTGATGAAAGCATAGAATTCCATTGTGTGTATCTACCACATTTTCTTGATCGATTTTGTCTGCTGAAGGGCATCTGGGCTGGTTCCATATTTTGGCAATGGTAAATAAGCTGCAGTGAACATAGTTGTGCTGGTAGCTTTGGTATGGTCTTGCTTTGGGTAAATATGCCCAAAAGTGGGGCTGCTGGGTCATAGGGGAGCTCTATGTTTAGCCTTTTGAGGAACCTTCACACTGCTTTCCAGAGTGGTTGAAGAAGTTACTCTTCCACCAACAATGTAGTAGGGTCCCCTTTTGGCCACATCCCCCCCCAGCATCTGTTATTAGTTTTCTTGATAATGGCCTTTCTTACTGGGACAGGTGGAATTGCAATGTGGTTTTGATTTGCATTTCTTTTATGGTCCTGGAGACTCTTATCTCCAATTAACTGCTACTACAAAAGCTGGAACTAGCATCCTGAGCAGAAAAAAAGTGCCCAGCCTTGAGTGACAAAGTCCCTGAGAGACAGCAACCTGGCTTTGAGTTAAAGTTCCATTATTTGCGTGCATGCACATGCGCTCGTGTGTGCGCATGCACACACACACACACACACACACCACACAATTAATTTTTGATACATGTATATTTAAAGATTCTTCCTACAATGAGAGTATTGTGAAGAAAGCAGAAATTAATGAAGAGAACAGAATTTCTCTTCTGCCATACTGACATGACATCGGCTTCATGGGGATTATTCCTGGGGTTAAATAAGATAATAAATATAATATCGTCAGCCTATCTCTTGGATATAATAAGAACTCAATAAATTACAGTTATTACCACTAATCTTTGCTGTGATGAAAGCCTCTTTGACATGTAGCAGTAATTTTGACCTTACATTCCTGTGTACTTGAACATTGCAACTTGAAACTGATGTTCATTTGTCTTTTTTTTACAAATCAAGCCCAATTTTCTGTGGTTAGCCAGTCACATGACAGGAAGAAGTATTTGGAGGTGTCACTAATGGCTGTGGCCTCTCATTTAATACATGACTACTGGGTATTGTGTGAGTCTGTGTCATCAAAGGCTAATAAGCTGCTGTGACAACCAAATCTCAGGAACAGCCTTTCTGAGCCCCAGGCTGCTGCAGGCTTCATTCTTCACCTGCTTCTATGATGGCTGAGCAGGAAATGGGTGAAGATTTCTGATGATATTTGTCTTGGAAGGGTTTCTTGCTGCTCTGACATTTCATTGGCTGGAGCAAATCAGCTGGCAGTACCCCATTCCACATGGAACCTGAAAGGCAGACACTGAAGCAGAGCCAACAGTGGAATCCCAGTGTCACCTGTTGTAGGAACTCACTAAGGTACCTTAGAGGCACTACTATCCTGTACTTGTTGGGGCATCGTTGGAGTTTGGGTGCTCTTTGGGGCCTCATTTCACAGACTCGGACGGGAGACTCTTTTAGTTGCAGCAAATTTGAACTCTATCCTCAGAAGATCATGCCTGGGTAAATGCTTCCTGGCTGTGCTCTCCCAGCTTAGTTTTCCATGCAGCCAGGGGCCCCCTATTTTCCTTCAGCTTAGTTGGTTTTAGAAATGTGAATTAACTGCTCCTGACTTTTAAAAATAAAAATGTCATATTCATTTAAGATAATGGAGTAGCTTGTATGGAGACCTAACCACAAAGCAAATAAAATGAAATTTCTGTCAATAGAATATCCTTTCCCCTGTTTCTGTATTGCATTTTCAGCAGAAAGGGTAAGAACGTACCCTCTGTGTTGAAAGAAGGCAGCTTTGGAGTCTTTCTGCAAATGCTCTACTTACCCCTGCACAAATCTGAGCCCTGCAGGGACCTGGGAAAGGAAGGGGACAAGTGTAGGGAGCTTCTGGCTCTAAGAACCTGTACACAACATTGCCTCTACAGACAAGGTATATTCACACACACTGTTTTCTTCAGTGCTATTAAGTGTGCTGGGTCCTCAGCTGTGCTAAGAACAGATCCTGGCTTGTCCCCTCTTTCACATCTGCTGCCTTCATATCATTGATATCTGCAGCAGGGGAAGAAAGTGGGGAAAAAATCGCAATGCCTTTATATTAAGTGAATGAAAAAGTGAAATCTGCTGTGTTTATGTAGATGTGACTATTTCAGTGTTTTCTTAAAACATTAAAAAATTGGAAAATGTAGAAGACAAGGAAACAGGATACACAGTATATTCAGAGTTGAGATTGTATTGTATTAAGAAAATAGAAAAGATTGGAAGGAAATCAGGAAAGAGTGGAAGGTTAAGCTTGTATTTATCTCTGGATGGGATTAGAGTTGATTTCAGTTTTGTTTCTTGTACTTTTAACTTCCAGATTCTTTAAAAAATATTTTAATTTTTTTAAGGGGGAAAAGATTCCAGGACTCAAAGCAGTTGTCAGTTTCTTATGGTAATATTTTGTCTTTTAGGCTCCTTTACAAATACAAATACATTTGAAATACAAAATACAAATACATTTGACATTCTGTTGAACTTTGGTTTCCAACATGGGAAAATCTTATCTTCAGTGGGAAGTATGTCAAATCTTATTTATGAAAGAAGAGTCTGTTACTGGGAAATAACAATCTAAATGGCCTTTTATATCATCACTGATAACTTTTCTTTCTCTTTTTTGAGACTATATTAGATTTTTATTTCTTCCTTGTCTTTTTGTTAAATGACACATAATTGTACATATTTATGGAAGAACATAAGAGTAATGAGACTATACACACCATATAATGATCAAATCAGGATAAATGATTTCATTTCAAATGTTTATCATTTCTTTCTTGCTTTTGGCAATCCTGTGGGTGGAACTCTCTCTAGCTCGCTAGGCAAGTGCTTTCCCTTCTTGAGTCATGCCTTCTTGCTTTTGGTTTATTTTTCAGATAGTCTTGTGCTGTTTTCTGGGCTTTCCTTGGACTGTGATCCTTTTACCTCTTCTATTTCCAAAGTAGCTGGGGTTATCCCTGGGTTCTACCATGTCCCGCCTATCACTTTTTCCTTGCTAATTGATGCACAAAAAATGGTACATGCTGATGGAACACCAGATGATTTTGATATACCCATCAACCTCCTCAAACATCATTTCTTTGCAGTCAACTCTTGTTCTAGCTTTTTTTTGCAATATATACCATGTCATCATTATCTGAGGTCACTCCGTGCAGAGCAGTAGCTTACCTGGTGTGCACTGTAGTGCCCATTGCTTCTAACATTTTGTAATGTAGCCTGTAGGACCAGCAGCTCTAATGGCCAGTTAGGCTTCTTTGGTTGCAGTAGTAGACACCAAGTTTAGGTAATTTAAGCTAACAAGAGTTTAGGGAAAGGTGTGTATATTTAGAGGCGAAGGTACTGCCTAATGGAAAGAAAAGCTGGACTGTGCAGCCTGGCAATTTCTCTGCAGTGCCTGGAGGCAGTATACAGGGTAGCCTGAGGGCATTGCCCAGATGTTTACTTTCTAGGGATTATCTAAGTGACTCACAGACAAGAATAATTGGTCAATTTTGGCTATACCATCTGACCTTCCCTTAATAGCAAGGGTGGGATTGGACATTCTCTTGAGGAACAGCTATGAAGACAACAGTGGAGGAGGGGCGTTTTGCCTGGAAGACAGGGAAGGTGGGATGCTTGACAGCCTGGGGGATGCTTGTCAATCTCCAGTTGTTACCAGGATTCTCTCCCCAGGGATGTCAGAGGCTCTCACCCTAATTAATTTACTGCTGCTCTGATTAGCCTGTTTCCTGTCCTTTAAAGGAAGTATTTTCATCTTAGCTAGATTCATTTCCAGCTAGTTGCTATGAATCTACACCTGATTTGTTTTATCTATAAAAATTTTGTTAGCATAAATTAATTATGGAGAGATTTCACTGATATATTTAAAAATTTTTATTGTACAAGTGATGTACAGAGGGGTTACAGTTACACCAGTCAGGTAATGAGTACATTTCTTTTTGAATGCACTTATTCCCTCGTTTTCTCCCAAATATTTCCCTCCTGAAACCCTTCCCCTACAAGTTGTACAGTTCACTTTAAAAAAAGTTTATTTATTGTCAAAGTGATATACAGAGTTTCATATGTAAGGCCATGAGTTCCTTCCTTCCTTCCTTCCTTCCTTCCTTCCTTCCTTCCTTCCTTCCTTCCTTCCTTCCTTCCTTCCTTCCTTCCTTCCTTCCTTCCTTTCCTTTCCTTTTTTTTTTTGGCCAGTCCTGGGGCTTGGACTCAGGGCCTGAGCACTGTCCCTGGCTTCTTTTTGCTCAAGGCTAGCACTCTGCCACTTGAGCCACAGCGCCACTTGCCATTTTCTATATGTGGTGCTGAGGAATAGAACCCAGGGTTTTATGTATACGAGTTGAGTCAAGCACTCTTGCCACTAGGCCATATTCCCAGTCCCTGTATAGTTCATAGTTTAACATAGTGTCTAAAGAGTATCACTGCTGAGTTAGTTCACCCTTTGTCCCACCATTTCTGCGCTTCACTTTACCATCCTCAAATCAGATAAACTGATATTTATATCATGCATTTCACCTACTTTAATCAAATCCAACTCATCTTTATTTACTCTCTCTCTTTAGCCCCTCTCTAAACTCTTCCCTTTTTAAAGACTGTTTTTGGTGGGTTTCATAAGGTTTTTGTTTGTTTGTTTGTCCTGAGACAGTCTCTGTATATGGATTCAGTTGATCTCAAACTCATGATTGTCTTAAATGCTGGGATTGTAGATGTGTGCCCCTATGCCATTTATTAGTGTATTTTTATATTTCTGTGTCTCCAGTCTGGACTTTTGCAGTGACTCCCTTCCTTGTATTCTTTCTTTCTTTCTTTCTTTCTTTCTTTCTTTCTTTCTTTCTTTCTTTCTTTCTTTCTTTCTTCCTTCCTTCCTTCCTTCCTTCCTTTCTTCCTTTCTTTCTTCCTTTCTTCCTTTCTTCCTTTTTTCCTTTCTTCCCTCCCTCCCTCCCTCCCTCCCTCCCTTCCTCCCTTCCTCCCTTCCTCCCTTCCTCCCTTCCTCCCTTCCTCCCTTCCTCCCTTCCTCCCTTCCTCCCTTCCTCCCTTCCTCCCTTCCTCCCTTCCTCCCTTCCTTCCTTCCTTCCTTCCTTCCTTCCTTCCTTCCTTCCTTCCTTCCTTCCTTCCTTCCTTCCTTCCTTCCTTCCTTCCTTTCTTTCTTGTACCCCAGGGCTTGAACTCAGAGCTTTGTACTTCTTTGACTTTCTTATTCATGGCTAATGCTTTACCACTTGAGCCATGCCTCCAGTTCAGTATTTTGCTGGTTAACTGGAGATGGAGTTTCTCAGACTCTTCTGCCCAGGATCCTTAGATGCTCGATTGTTTGTAGCTCAGTGTCCTGGGTAGCTAGTATTCCAAGTGTGAGCCACTGGTCCCTGGCTAGCCTTACTTGTATTCTCAACTTGGAATGGTTCTTAGTGATTTTCTGCAGTGCAGACCAAATTATATGTTTTTGAATACATGAACTAAAATAATATCATTTTTCTTCTTTATTATTTTTTGTTTTGTGTGTGGGAGGAGGAATCCTAGGACTGCAGGAAATGCTGCATACCATAAACTTATCTTATAAATTAATAATCTGTATTTGTATTTGGATAACAAGGTCTATCGTTAAGAGAACTGTTGGGTACTAATAACTCTGGAAATGCTTTCTAAGTCTTCAGAATGTCTCACACAAGAAGGAAAAATACTTTTTGTTTTTAAATTGGTGTTTTAATTGACACATAAAAATTGTCCATATGTATGGGGTACCATGTGATGGTTTATCTGTGTATGCATTGTGTCAAATGGATCTGTGGCTCAAGTAGTAGAGCACTAGCCTTGAGCACAAAAATATTCATGGTCAGCACCTAGGTTCTGAAGTCAAGCCTTAGGACCAACACAAATAACAGCGAGGAAACACTTTTATAGGATACAGTATGCAACAGTAGGCAGAATCCAGGTGCCTTGTGATGTAGAGCACCTGCTGTCTTGCTCTCCATTTTTGTTCCGCCATCAGTAGTGTATAGCTAAGGTGATTTGCTTCTGTGTTCTCAAACCAAAGAGGAGACCAGGGAGAGAAAGGCATTCTAATGGCCCTGATCATGAGGTAGAGCCCTTTCCTCTGGTCTAAGCCTATTTACTCCTCATGTTTACCCATTGACACATGCCAGGAAGATGAGGCTCCAGCTTATGAACATAGGATCATAAAGAGTGGCTTAGACCCAGCAGGAGGCCTTATGGTGTTAAGAGTCTGCAGTTCAGGAAATCATGGAAGAGGAATATTTATCGGAAGGAAATCAGAGTTTCTTTTTTGATTTTTTTATAGTTCTGTATATTTTTAATTATCTTTTAAGTAATTGTACAAAGGGGTTTTGTTCAGTTTATGAAAACAATGCATTTTGATCCACGTTACGCTTTCCATCATTCTCCCCCATCTCCTCTGTCCTCTATCCAACTCCTCTAGTTACTTGGTTCCCTTTCTGTATATCTACATTGAATATTAGGAGTGTAGACAATCAGAGTTTCTTTAGAAAGGAAGGAAGAAGAGAAGCTTCTGGTTCACAGAGGATACTTTCCTCTGTAGCTTCCTTTGACCCAGCACTTTGAGCTTGGGAACTATAGGTCCAAAAAATAATTTTATTATTATTAAGGTATTGTACAGAGGGGCTACCATTACATAAGTCAAGTAATGACAGTGCTACCCATTTTTTAATTTCCCCATTTCCCCTACTCATCCCTACCCATAAGTTACATTTTCCACATAGTGTATACTTAGTAGCATGACTTCATCTGTTCACCCTTCCTCATCCCTCCCCCTTCTGTGGCTCCCCTTCCCCCCTTCCCCCCAAAAAAGCTCAAAGCAAAAAGATACGCCACCACTACCATCAACCATAACAGCAATAACATTTCAATAAATAGTATTTTAAATGTTCAGAGGAGTTATGCCTTTGTGTTCCTCCCCTTAAGGGTATCCTCCTTTGGTCTGACTGTGTGTATGAATGCCTAGAGGCCAGTATAGGTTATCATGTCCAGTTATATATTAGATCTTCCTTCCACATATGAGAGAAAACATACTCTGTTTGTCTCTTAGAGCTTTGCTCATCTCACTTCTGGCCTCACAATGGATTTTTACTTATCCATTAGGAAGAATGATATTATGTCATTTTCCAGGCAATGGATGAAACTTGAACAAATCATGTTAAGTGAAGGACACACATTCTTTTTTCTTTTTTTGGCCAGTCCTGGGCTTGGACTCAGGGCCTGAGCACTGTCCCTGACTTCTTTTTGCTCAAGGCTAGCACTCGGCCACTTAAGCCACAGCACCACTTCTGGCCGTTTTCTATATATGTGGTGCTGGGGAATCAAACCCAGGGCTTCAGGTATACGAGGCAAGCACTGTTGCCACTAGGCCATATTCCCAGCCCAGGACAGACATTCTTGAAACCCATTTGTAGACTGTATCATGGACAATGTTAGGCTGTGAAGTCTAGTTATTCTTGCTTTATTTTCACCTTTGATAAGCTGTTGCCCTTCCTTTCTACTTACTGGAACTATTGCATTCCAAAATGCTGGTGCCACAGTGATACACTAAACTTGATGTTTTGTAGTATGTTTACAGTTCTTCATACATCTGTTTCTGTACTAGTCCGTATGTAAGTATAACCCCACCCATCAATGTTTGAGAGATAACATTAGAACAGACTCAAAACTTTTGTCAAGTTCATTCATTGAGTTAGACCTATCCAGTCTCTTCTTATGATTGCTCTTCCTTGAATTTTCTGCAGCACTCTTCTCTTACATGACCTGTTCCATTCTGCTTTAGTTTCTAGTGGCTGTTGGTTCTGTTTCTCTGTCTAGGCTACAAGCTGTGTATGAGTGCTTCCTGTGACCAGGGCTTGCCCATTGTGACCTGCCTGTGTTGTCTGTGGTGCTTTGCAAGTAGTACCAGCAGGTCCTTATCAAGAGTGTGAGGCTGGCACTCTGGAAAGTGGCATGCAGATTCCTCAGAAGGCTAAACATAGAGCTCCCCTATGACCCAGCAGCCCCGCTTTTGGGCATCTACCCAAAAGATTACAAACAAGAACACACTAAAGCTACCAGCACAACAGTGTTCATTGCAGCACAATTTGTCATTGCTAAAATATGGAACCAACCCAGATGCCCCTCAGTAGACGAATGGATCAGGAAAATGTGACACATATACACAATGGAATTTTATGCCTATATCAGAAAGAAATGGAAGGACTTGGAAACAATTATTCTAAATGAAGTGAGCCAGATCCAAAGAAACATGCACTCTATGGTTTCCCTCATAGGGAATTATTAGCACAGTTTTAGGCTAGTCAGCAGAGGATCACAAGAGCCCAATAGCTATGCCCTTATGAACACATAAGATGATGCTAAGTGAAATGAACTCCATGTTATGGAAACAAATGTTATATCACTGTTGTAATTACTTTCAACATGCCATGTAAAACTGTAGCTTCTTTTGTTGATGATCCTCTTGTATCCCCTTCCTGTGGTTGTCCTGGCGCTATCACTGTATCTAATCTGAGTACCCTGGATACTGTATATACTGGTGTTAGAACTAAGGAAAGAAAAGGAAATATCAGAATCAAGAGACACAGGATAAAAAGACAAATGACTCCAAAAGCAGTACTTACAAAGCCATTTGGCATAAAAGAACTGAACAACTCATGGGAGAGGGAAAGGGGGAGGGGGGAGAGGGGATATGAAGGAGGAGGTAACAAATTGCACAAGAAATGTACCCACTGCATTATGTATGAAACTGTAACCCCTCTGTACCTCACTTTGACAATAAATTAATTATTTTTTAAAAAGGCTGGCGCTGGGTGTGCTCTTGAAAAGGCCTCAGAGATGGATTGTTTTGAAATTACTCTTTTTTGTCAACATAAGGTTTATTTTAAACATAACAAGCTATGTGTCTGGGAAGGGAGTGGGTGTGGGTCCTGGGGCTTGAACTCAGGGCCTGGGCACTGTCCATGGGATTTTTTTATAAAAAAAAAAAATATTTTCAATGTGATGTACAGAGGGGTTACAGTTACATACGTTAGGTAGTGAGTACATTTCTTGTCAAACTTGTTTTTTCTCCTACCTTCCCTCCTCCCCAACCCCCTTTCCTCCCAGGTTGTACAATTAGTTTACAACATATTGTCTTCTAAGTATTGCTGTTGCATTGGTTTGCCTTTTGCCCATTGTCTCACCATTTTGATGTTCACTTTCTCTTCCCTAATTCAGACAAACATATATACAATACACAGCGTACCAAAACTAAATACAGTGACAACAGGCTAAACCATAGGGGAGATAAACAAAAGAAAAAAGAAATAATAACGTACTATGTGAAATCACTTCTTTTTTTTTTGGCCAGTCCTGGGCCTTGGACTCAGGGCCTGAGCACTGTCCCTGGCTTCCTTTTGCTCAAGGCTAGCACTCTGCCACTTGAGCCACAGCGCCACTTCTGGCCATTTTCTGTATATGTGGTGCTGGGGAATCGAACCCAGGGCCTCATGTATATGAGTGAAATCACTTCTTAAATTGAAGTTTCCCTTGCTAAATATGTAACCACAGCTTATAATCATGCCTTCATGATCTCTAACACTTTTCTGTACTAGCAAAAATATAACATGGCTTTAGAATAGCTTTTTTCTGCTAGCAGAAATACAACATGATGCTGGTGGCTCATGCCTATAATCCTAGCTACTCAAGAGTCTGAGATTTGAGGATTGTTGTTCAAAGCCAGCCTGTGCAGGAAAATATGAGATATTTATCTCCAATTAACTACTGGAAAACTGGGAGTGGTACTGTGGCCCAAAGTGGTAGAGCACTAGCCTTAAATAAAAGAGCTCAGGGACAACACCCAGGCCCTCAGTTCAAGCCCCATAATTGACAACAACAATAGCAAAAATGACACAGTTTTAAAATAAACCCTTGCTAATTTGTCTTCAACTCCAAACTATGATTCACTATTCCTGAGTCATGACCTATCATAGCCTAGTAATATATATGGAAAAAATATTGAAGGTATGACAGCTTACTGAGTAGAGATGCTGTCCATAAAGCAGATACTTACTTACTACTCACTGTCACATGTTGGGTCTCTGGAAAGCAGAGACAGAATAACAGACTGACTGACTGTAATAGGAAGCAGTGTATTAGTAGTGTTGAACAGTAGGAAGTGTTTTTCCCATTGGTTCATGTGAAAAGCTATGAGTGAGGAAACAGGACTGGCCAGGATTGGAGCTGTTGTGCATTTCCCATGAAGACCATGTCTGGTTCCATTGTAGGTTCTTGAGGTGGGCTGAGCTCCTAGGCTGAGGAGATAGTGCCGAGAGAGCGCCTCTCTCTACCTTCTGCCTTCATACCACTCAGGTGATGGATCAGGCTTCCCCATTTGGGATGACACAGTTTAAGCCACAGCACTTTTGAAGCACATGTTTCTTGGTATTCAACTGTGTTTGTCCTGTCTGCTTTGTGCCATGCTTGGTGGTAGGGCCATAAGGCAAAGCCAGGTGGAGAACTCAGTGGGTCTTATCTTCAAGGGACTTCTATTCAAGAAGGAAGAAGAAAACATAGACACACTGCCAATATGGGAGGTTGTGGTTTGGGATGGTACTTATGCCCCAGGATAGTATGAGATGCTAGAGTGATCGGGAAGACAGAACAATCTTTTGGCTTTAGCAGTCAGCCAGGAGTCAAGGAACAAAAGGTGATTTAAGACGGACTTTGGAAGGGAGCCCAAGATCTTGACTGTCAATCTTGACCATCAGAGATGAGGGAAAAAAAAAGATTTGAGAAAGCAAAGGGAATACACAAACATAAGGCATGTTCCTGGAAGTATATAACTTACTCTTTTAAAAACTTACTTATTAAATGAATTGTACAATATCTGTAGATGCGAGACTCCAGAATCAGATATAAGTGCACTCATGTACAGTCATCTTCAACATAGCCTGGCAAGCAGGAGAGAAAGATGCAGAACACTGTGTATTATATTTGACCTGATTTTTGTAAATAGCATGAATGTAGCAGAGGGCAGGGTAAATGGCTCCCCAAATACACGTTTAATGTGTTTGTAAATGCATAGAGCATCTCTGGACGAATATGAGGAATTGCCTGCAGTACCTCAGGATAAATGGGAATGGATGGGATGAAGCCTGCATTTCTCTCTGCGTGCATAAGCTAGTTTAACTCATTTTTACAAACAAGTTGCCTTGTTGAAATACCTTATGTATTCTTTTTAATAACAACAAAAAAGCCCAGTGATCCTTATGGGTCCTCATTTCCCCAGACTTCTCACTTGTCAGTGTTGGCCAAGAATGAAGTGAGGCTAATTTCCTTAAAGTTATTCTATACCATCCAGCCCACACTATGTGTAGTCAGTTCTGAATCTGCTCTGTAAGCATAAGGAAGTCCCCATTTTGTCACTTGTGATCCTGCATCCACAAATATATGGTCATACAAGGACAGTGCTTCTCCTGAAAGACCTATACATTGGCCCCAGGGAGGTTGCCAATTCTGCTGGTCCATGTAGCTGATCAGGAAGGTTCCCAGCCCTTCCACCTCACCCCTTTGGTGTTGGACTTGAGGATTTCTTTTCACTCCTCACCAGAGCTGCTGCGTCTTCTGTACCCAGAGAATCCATGATGCTTTGTGTTCACAGCTGGCCAAAAGCTTAGAGATCTACAACAGCATTTGCTAGGCTTTTATGATGATGCCCTGAAAGGTATATGCTCTCCCTACCGGGGTGTTTTAGACACTGATATACCCTCTCTTGGGTGGGTGAGGGCACTCCAAGTTACATACCCACTCTTGTCATTATACAGACATATTCCATGCTTGATTTTGATTTTGTAACTTTACTGTATTTGGAGCAGAAACCAATAAAATCCTTAATTGAGACTAGAATGAAAGAAAGGAAGCGTATATATAAATATGAACAAATAACTGCATGTTCATTTACATGAGTATGCAACAATTACAAGCATATTATAGTCCTAGTATGTAGATGACAGATCTTGTCATTGTGTGTGTGTATGTGTGTGCGTGTGTGCGTGTGTGTGTGTGTGTGTGTGTGCTAGTAATGGGGGTTGGACTCTGAGCCTGTATGCTGTCCCTGAGCTCTTGCTTGTGGGTAGCACTCTACCACTTGAGCCACAGTTCCACTTCCAGATTTTTGTGGTTAATTGGAGATAAGAGTCTTGGACTTCTCTGGCTGGGCTGGCTTTGACCTGCAGTCCTCAGATCTCAGCTTTCTAAAAGTAGCTAGGATTACATGTGTGAGCTACTATTGCATTTCTTGCCAGTGTTTTTAATTCTTCACATGTAACTGGCACACTCCTCCACTGGGATACCCCTTTTGTTTTTTTCTCTGTTACTTCCTTTAAACCTCCTGCCTTCTCCGTATTTTTGCTTTTGTTCCTACCCTTTAATTTAAGATATCTCCTTTTTATCTCAAACTGGTAGGTATTCTGAACCAGGTAACTGTTGGAGCCAGGTTGTGGTGAGTAATTGCTTTGACCTCCCCACTTCCCACATTCCTTTCTGCCTGCACCATGCATTGGAAGCCTGGTTCATTTTCCAGTAAAATACCTCCTGCCTGCTTTCACAACACTTTCTCCTGGCTTTTCAGAACGGTGACGAAAAAGATTATTTATCCTGGTTTTAAAAAGATTCCCCCTCACCCCTTCTTGATTCTTTCTGTCTTCTGGGATCTTGTGGAGTGTGATAGAGGAGGGAGGGGAAGCAGGGTTCCCCAGCGCTTGTACAGCAGGCATTTACAATGCCATGCTTCTACACAGGTGCCTTTTGTGCTTCCTTGCAAACTTACCCTCCTTATACCCTTTCAGTGAAGGAAATAATAACTTTCTTTTCATAATCAGAGAATGTTTATTGTGCTTCATACCAGGAGACATACAGAAATAGTCTTAATGGGAGAGAAGAGGCTGCAGTATTGAGCAAGGCATATAACAAGGAGGTATAACCACTAAAGGATCAGAAGGATTTGGATAGGGAAGAATGGAATGCTCTCTGGGAACTATGATGGATATTCACATGGCACATAATGGTATTTCCATCGCTGACAGACTTGTGAATAGGATGATGGGCCCCATAAGATTATATTACCTAGTGACATCTTAGCTACATGGTCGTCTTAGTTTCAGAAAGTATGTGCTAGTTTTTTGCACAACAAAGTCATTTAAGGATTACCATATATATGTATATATATGGTATATATACGGTATACATATATATATATATATATACAGTATAATGTGATTAGGGCTTTTACTGACTCCATTTTAAAGCTAGAAAGTCGTTTAAGAGAAAATATTTGCCTCAACACAAAGCGAATTCATAGACTAGGACCCCATTGAATCTAGATTTGCCTGGCACCTGCCATTAAATGAACACAGATAATACTGGAAAAACTTGGAAATCTTTTTTTTTTCTTTACTTGCCCAGGAAACTGCATTGAGAGAAATTTGAGTGTGAGCATTTTAGGATCCCACAGGCCAGTGGTGAACAAACGTATGCATCCTCAGTCCATAGGAAGGGAAAGAAGCCCAGAATAGTGGAATAAATCTATGTCTCAGGCTATGGAGGTGAATGGAATGTCTCGTGGGGAGGCTGAACTTTGTGGAAATGAAAGATGAGAGGTAGACTCACAGGAAGGCCATGGGAAGAACTGAAAGGGGAGTGGGATCATAGATGGGACTGTTGTGTGTGTGGTGGCCTGGAAAAAGGGAGCCTAGGATGAAAGGAGAGAATGGAGAATGTCAAGTATAAGATACACCTGCTTGAGCCTCTGTGTTTTTAGGGACATCTTCTTTTTTACTTTTTTAATTCATTTTGAAGCTGTGAACCTCAGCAAGAAGATTACCATCTCCAATTGAGAAGGTATACCGGTAACTCTACAGTTCTCTGTTAAAACTGTTGCTAGTTATTTTAGGCAAAACTAAGAGGAACGTTTTTAACTTGAGTACAGTGTGTGGAGAGGTTATATTAGGGTAGGGATGGTATGTGTTTACCCCTGTCATTCTGAGAATATGTTAAGGCATAAAAGATTTAAAATCCAATAAAAATAGAGAAATCGAAAAGAAACCTTCATCTGTTTTTTTTTCAGATATCACTTCTATGTAAAAAGCCCAGACATGTTTGCAACCAATTTATTAGATTCGTGAGTTTATCAAGATAGCTCAGTGTAAAAGAGAGGTTGTGTAACACTGTAGCACTGTCAAATAGATACACATGGACTGAGTGAGGAATACCATCAGTCAGGTGAAGACAGACATGCATATAGAGTCAGCAAGTCAACAGGAGAACCAAATATCAGCCATGAATGAACTGAACCTAATGGCATTTTATAGAACACTTCATCTAGCAATAAGAGAAGGCATATTCTTTTCAAATGCTCATGAAACATCCACTCAAGCTCACCATGACTTCAGTTATAAGACTAATGTTAAGAAAATTTAAAACTTGTGGTTGGATGCTGGTGACTCACACCTATAGTATTAGCTACTCAGGAGGCTAAGATCTGAAGATTGTGGTTCAAAGGCAGCCCAGGCAGGAAAATGTGTGAGACTGTTATCTCCAATTAACCAGCAGAAAGCCAGAAATGGAGCTTTGGCTCAAAGTGTAGAGCAGTTTGGAATAAACTTAGAGCTTAACTCAAACAGCCACCACAGAAAATCCTACAATATATTGAGACTACAACACACTGCTAAACCATCAGTGGGTCATTGAAGTAATTATAACAGAAATTCAAATGTTTATGGAATTCAACCAAGATGAGTGCACAAAGTACCAGCTTCTTTGGGACACAGCAAAGGCAGTACTCAGAGGAAAAGTTATATCTCTGAGTGCTTACATCAACAAACTGGAGAAACAGCAACTCAACAACTTAAGGAATCACCTTAATCTCCTCGAAAGGGAACAAGCCAAACCCCAAGTCAATAGACAGAAGCAAATAATTAAAATCAAATCAGAGTTAAATCAATTAGAGACAAAAAAAATCGAAAGAATCAACAAAACGAAGAGTTGGTTCTTTGAAAAAATTAACAACATAGACCCCTAGGAAACCTGACCAAAAAACGAAAGCAGCAAACACAGATAAACAAGATCAGAGATGAAACAGGTAACATCACCACAGAAAGAACCAAAATTCAGAACACAGTAAGGGACTATTTTGCAAAACTTTATGCCAACAAATTCGAGAACCTGGAAGAAATGGATGATTTCCTAGAAAAAATTGATATCCCCAAACTCAACCATGAAGATTTAAACCTTCTGAACAGACCCATATCCAGCATTGAAATAGAAACAGCAATAAGTGATCTTCCATCCAAGAAAAGCCCAGGTCCAGACGGGTTCACAGCAGAATTCTACAAAGCCTTCAAAACAGAACTCACACCAATATTTCTCAAACTCTTCAATGAAATTGAAAGAGAAAGTTCACTACCAGACACATTCTATGAAGCCAGTATAACCCTCATCTCAAAACCAGGCAGGGACTCATCACGGAAAGAGAACTGTAGACTGATTTCCCTGATGAACATAGATGCAAAAATTCTCAACAAAATTCTGGCCAATCGACTTCAACAGGTCATCAAAAAAATCATACACCATAATCAAACTGGATTCATCCCAAGGATGCAAAGTTGTTTCAGTATATGCAAGTCAATTAATGTAATCCATCACATCAAACGGAGCAAGGTAAAGAACCACATGGTTATATCTCTGGATATGGAAAAGACATTCAATAAAATCCAGCACCCATTTATGCTAAAAGCCCTGGAAAAACTGGGATTCTAGGGAACACTCCTGAATATAATAAAGGCAGTCTATGTATGACAAACCAACAGCAAGAATAATTTTAAATGGTGAAAAACTAAAGCCATTCCCTTTAAAATCAGGAGCAAGACAGGATGTCCACTCTCTCCCCTTCTCTTCAACATGGTACTAGAATTCCTAGCCAGAGCAATTAGGCAAGAAGCAAATATAAAGGGGATCCAAATAGGAAAAGATGATGTTAAATTTTCTCTCTTCGCAGATGACATGATCCTATACCTAAAGAACCCCATTGACTCTACTCCCAAGCTACTAGAACTGATCCAAAACTTTGGCAAAGTTGCAGGATATTAAATAAACTCTCAAAAATCAATGGCCTTTCTATATGCTAATGACCCGAATGCCGAGGCTGAAATCAGGAAAGCAACTCTTTTGCAATAGCCCCCCAAAACATAAAATACCTAGGAATAACCTTAAACAAAGAAGTGAAAGACATCTATGATGAGAACTTTAAAAGCATGAAAAACGAAATTAAGGAAGAACTAAGGAAATGGAAAAACTTCTCATGCTCCTTGATTGGGAGGATTAATATAATCAAAATGGCAATATTGCCAAACGCTATCTACAAATTCAATACAATACCCATTAATATCCCAACACAATTTTTTAATGAAATAGAGGAAGCAATCCAGAAATTTATATGGAACAATAAAAGACCCAGAATAGCAAAAACAATCCTAAGCAGAAAGAACAGTGCTGGAGAAATTATACTGCCAAACTTTAAGCTGTATTATAAAGCTATAGTAATAAAAAACAGCTTGGTATTGGCACCTAAACAGGCCTGAAGACCAGTGGAACAGAATTGAGGACCCAGAAATGAACCCACAGAACTATGCCTACTTAATCTTTGATAAAGGAGCTAAAAAACTAGGATGGAAGAAAGCCTCTTTAATAAATGGTGTTGGCAGAACTGGTTCAACACATGCAACAAACTAAAACTAGATCCTTATATATCACCCTGCACCAAAATCAATTCCAAATGGATCAAAGACCTCGAAATTAAAACAGATACCCTGAAAACACTAAAGGAAGGTGTAAGAGAAACACTTGGGCTCCTTGGCACAGGATGGAACTTCCTTAACAAAGACCCAGAAATGCTACAAATCAAAGAAAGGATGGACAAATGGGACTGCCTCAAACTGCAGAGCTTCTGCAGGGCAAAAGACAGCTCACAAGATAAACAGAAAGCCCACAGATTGGTAAAAGATCTTTACTGGCCATACAATGGACAAAGGCCTCATATCTAAAATATACACAGAACTAAATGACATTCCTCTAAAACAAAACCACAACGAACCAATAGCCCCCTCAACAAGTGGGCTAAAGACTTAAAAAGAGATTTTTCAGATGAGGAAATGAGAATTGCCAAGAGACATATGAAAAAGTGCTCTACATCACTGGCCATAAAAGAAATACAAATCAAAATAACATTGAGATTCCATCTCACCCCAGTAAGAATGTCCTGTATTAAGAAAACTAACAATGGGGCTGGGAATATGGCCTAGTGGCAAGAGTGCTTGCCTCCTACACATGAAGCTCTCAGTTCCATTCCCCAGCAACACATATATGGAAAATGGCCAGAAGGGGCGCTGTGCCTCAGGTGGCAGGGTGCTAGCCTTGAGAGGGAAGAACCCAGGGATGGTGCTCAGGCCCTGAGTCCAAGGCCCAGGACTGGCCAAAAAAAAAAAAAAAGAAAACTAACAATGAGAAATGTTGGAGGGGATGTGGCCAAAAGGGAACCCTACTTCATTGTTGGTGGGAATGTAAACTGGTTCAGTCACTCTGGAAAGCGATATGAAGATTCCTCACAAGGCTAAGCATAGAGCTCCCCTATGACCCAGCAGCCCCACTTTTGGGCATCTACCCAAAAGACCACCAACAAGAACACACTAAAGCCACCAGCACAACAATGTTCATCGCAGCACAATTTGTCATAGCTAGAATTTGGAACCAACCCAGATGCCCCTCAGTAGACGAATGGATCAGGAAAATGTGGTATATATACACAATGGAATTTTATGCCTCTATCAGAAAGAATGACATTGCCCCATTCATAAGGAAATGGAAGGACTTGGAAAAACTTATACTAAGTGAAGTGAGCCAGACTCAAAGAAACATGGACTCTATGGTCTCCCTCATAGGGAATAATTAGCACAGGTTTAGTCTAGTCACAGCAGAGGATCACAAGAGTCCAATAGCTATGCCCTTATGAACACAAAAGATGATGCTAAGTCAATTGAACTCCATGTTATGGAAACAACTGTTATATCACTGTTATAATTACTTTCAACATGTGATATGAAACTGTAGCTTCTATTATTGATGATCTTCTTGTATCCCCTTCCTGTGGTTGTACCTGCACTATCTCTATATCTTATCTGAGTACATTCTAAACCGTGTGTACAGGTATTAGAATTAGGAAATTGAAAGGGAATACCAAAATAAAGAGACACAGGGTAAAAAAGACAAACAATTACAAATGCAATACTTGCAAAACTGTTTAGTGTAAATCTACTGAACAACTCATGAGGGGGAAGGGAAAGAGGGAGGGGGAGGGGGGAATGAGGGAGGAGGTAACAAACAGTACAAGAAATGTATCCAATGCCTAACCTATGAAACTGTAACCGCTCTGTATATCAGTTTGACAATAAAAATTAAAAAAAAAAAAAACTCAGGGACAGTGCCCAGGCCATGCAAGCCCCACAACTGCCAAAACTAATAATAATAAAAAAGCGAAATTGTACAATGTATTTTCTTTGATTATAATGGAATTCAATTCAAAATCAAACCAAAAAGATCCTATATGATAGACAGTAGATTTGTAAGTAATCCATAGGTCAGTGAACAAACTGCATAGGAAATTAAAAAATATATTTTTGAACTGAACAAAAATGAAAATATGACACAAAATTTGTGGGATGAAGTTAAAGCATAGAGAGAACTTAACAGTGCTAAATGTTTATATTAGAAGAGAAAAATTGTCTCATATAAAAATCTCAGCTTTCATGTTAAGAAACTAGAAAAAGAAAAACAATACCAAGCCAAACAGGAGAAAAGTAAATAGAACTAGATGGAAATCAATGAAGTAGAGCATAGAAAACTGAGAAGAATCAATGAAACAGGTTCTCAGAAGGTCAATAAAGTTGGTGCCATCAGACTGACTGAGGAAAAGCACAAGAGAAACCACAAAATATTAATATCAGAAGTGAAAGAGGAGATATCACTACAGACCTAACATTGCTAAAATGATATTTTAAATTAGCAGACATTAATAGGGCATGGGTTTCATTGTGATATTAGGGTACAGTGTATGAACAAACTTAGACCTCTATATTTTCCCTTAACTTCCCTCCTTCTTTCCCCTCTTTTCAAACAGTATTTAGTGGGTTTCTGTAAACTGTCTTTAGTACACACACACACACACACACACACACACACACACTCACTCACTCACTCACTCACACACTCTTCATTTCCAAGTACCCCCTCCTTTCTCCTTCCCTTCTGCTGATTTTTTTCTCGTTAGACAGTCTGCCCATTAAAAAATGATGTTTAAAAATAACACAACCATTCTTCATGTAATTGAACAAGTTACAGTAAAATATAGCAATTCCTTGAAACCTTCAAATTATCAGAACTCACTGTGAAAGAGGTAGGAAACTGGAATGTTCTTGTATCTGTAAGGCAATTGAGAAGAGACACCAGGTGTGGATGGGTTCACTGGAAATTCTGTCACACATTTAACGAAATAACATCCTTTCTGCAGTGTCTTTCGGGAATGGAATATTTCCCACTTATTTTATGATACCACAGTTAATCCTAGTAATAAAGACTAGACAAATACATTAGAAGAAAAGAATAGACAAGTGAAATCCTGAGCATGTGTGTAACGGTTTTCAAAAAAAAAAACAGTACATGAAAAATGTAACATGTAACATGATAATACTTGACAACCTAGAAATGCATGGTAGATCCAGCCTTCACAAAATAATGCAGTGTCCCATACTAAATGAGGAAGAACTGTGCTCATAACAACTGGCATAAGAAACACATGATGAAAGTCAAAGTCTGTTCATGGTAAAATATCAAACTAGAATGGTTAAGGATTTTAACTGAATAAAGGATATCTGAAAACTTCTCATGAGTAAGTCAAGCTCCGAGAAATAAGCAACATGTGTTTTCTCTCATGGGGAAGCTAGATCTGAAACACACCAGAACATAGTAAATTATACAAATCTCTAGACATTGACACACAGTGAGTGCAAAGGAGGATACTCTTAGGAGAGGAACAAAAAGGCACAATGCCTATGTGCATCTGATCAAATAAAATAATATTTAGCAAAATGAACTCCAAGAAATGAAAACAAGAGGGTTTTTCTGTTTTTCTTTTCTTTTTGTTCTGCTTATGTCTTTGGAAGTATACTGGAGGCACAGAAATGGAGGAACAAAGTGAATAAATGCAGCATTGGTACTCACTGCACACTGTTGAAAATGAACTATGCAACTTGTGGTAGAGAAAAACTGGGAGAGAGTGAGGGAAGGGGTGACATTATACCTCAAAAATGTACTCTACGTGACTTACATAACTGTCACCCCTCTGTATACCACCTTTATAGTAATGTTTTTTTGTTGTTTTTTTTTTTTTTGCCCAGTCCTGGGCCTTGGACTCAGGGCCTGAGCACTGTCCCTGGCTTCTTCCCTCTCAAGGCTAGCACTCTGCCACTTGAGCCACAGCGCCGCTTCTGGCCGTTTTCTGTATATGTGGTGCTGGGGAATCGAACCTAGGGCCTTGTGTATCCGAGGCAGGCACTCTTGCCACTAGGCTATATCCCCAGCCCCTATAGTAATGTTTTAAAAAAAAACAAAACTCATGGTGAATATCATGTTTGATAGTAAGAAAATAAGTTCTTTTCCCTAAGATGGAAATCAAGGCAGAAACAGTCTTTTACTTCTTCTTTACCTTGTGTTAGAGATTCTAGACAGTGCAAGAAGGCAAGAAAATGAAATAGATGACATATACATTGGAAAGAACAAAACTGTCTCATTTCTAGATGACCTCATTGTATATAAAATGCTGAGGCATCTATAAAAATCTCCTAAAAATAATACATAAGTTTTTCAAAGTCTCAGAACACAGAATGCACAAATATCTATTGTATTTTCATAAACATGTAGTGAACCTTTGAAATTGCGATTTAGAAAATAATTCTTAGAAATAAGTCTAATGAAGTGAGTAGAATTTGTACATGAAAATTATTAGATACATTAAAAAATTTTGAAGAACTTTAAGGAGAGAGACATGTATTGAGTAAAATAAAAATAGAAAAAGAAAAAATTGAGATTCTGTGTAGGTATGTTATTTCTGCAATACAGATCTCTAAATTTAACAAAATTTTAATGAACTCTCCATCAAGGTGTTTTTGTAGATTCGGACAACCTGACTCTAAAATTTGCATGGAATGGTAGAGAAATGAGAGTATCTAAAACAATTTCAATAAAGAATATTAGGTGAAGGGATCATAATACCCAGTTTTAAGACTTGCTACAAAACTGTTATAACCAAGAATGTGGTATTAACAGACATATACACTTAAAAAACAATTGTACTATTAGATCTCTAATAGCATAAAAAGTACAATGAAAGAGCCACAGGAATGCAGTTAATTAAAAAGAAAAAAACAGGTGCAAAGGTAATTCAGTGGAGAAAGGGCTTTTCCCTCCACGCTTTCCTCCTCCTCTCCCTCCCTTTCTCCTCCTCTTCCTCCCTCCCTCCCTTCCTCCTCCTCCTCTTCCATTTTTCCTCTTGTGCTGCAGTTTGTTTCAGAGCTCACACTTAGTAGGTAGATGCTTTAACAGAAATGTGAAAATTGAAAAAGTTCATGTTTCTTTTCTTTTCTTCCTTGGTTGGTAGTTTTTAATATCCTGTGGAAGAAATCATTGCTTCTCCCATAGAAGCTTTTGTCCTAGAAGTCTTGTTGGTTTATATTTAGGCCTGTAACTAAAGGTAAAGTGGCATTTGAGTGTGTTGTGACACAGGAGTCAACCTCACCTGTTTCCTGTTGAATATCCAGTTTCCCTAGCACCATTTAATGAAAATCATTTCCTTATTCATTGCAGCAAATGTCACAGATGGAGAGACAATCTTTGTGGCTCTATTTTTGGATTACATTTCTGTTCTACTTTACTCATTTAGGAAGGTTTTAAGTATTCATTTGTAGTTATTCAATATTTAATGGTGAAGTATTAAGTAATTTTTGAAACTTCAACTAATGGAGTGAAAAAGAGGAGCTCATGGCTCACACCTATTACTCTAGGAACTCAGGATGCTGAGGTCTGGAAGATCACAGTTCAAGGTCAGAAAAGTCTTACAAACAGAAAAGGTTGTAAGTCTCTCAAAAATAGCCAGCAAAAAAAGCCACACTACAGGCATGGCTTCATAACAGAGTAACAGCTAGGACAAGCAAGTCAAAGAAGCCTGAGTTCAAGCCCTGGTCCCTTCACAAATGAAAAATGAACAAATGAAAAAGAGAAAAGGGTTTCTGGTTATGGTAGGTAAAGAATTCTGGTTTAAATAAATTAAGGTTCCGATTTTGTTCTAGTTTATGACCCAGAAAATGGACTTGATGAACTGTTATGAAACCTGTTGTATGTGCCTGGCACTACTATGGGACTATCTAAATGAGTGAGATCATTGAGGAAAAACAGGTACACATGTTACAGTATGTATGTTACATATATGTTACAGTAAATTTGCAGTTCTGGTAAGTTTGTGCACTCTCCCCATATCATGTGACACCTTCATTAAAGCACAATACAGTGTTGGCAAATCAAGTGATGGCAGATTGTTCATGTAGATGCAGCTTCCTTGCAGTTAAGGCTGGAAAGGCAGAGCTTGGAAAAGAGGGAATTGCACCATCCTTCTGGGATACTGCAAAAGACAGGAGCACATATGAGTCTAGGAAGGGGAACCTTGTGTCCCTCCTTTGTTTTTCCATCTGGCTTTGAAGACATTTTGTCATGCCTTATGTGATTCCACATTCTTGTGTTGATTTTATTTTTTTGGTCCTATTTTTATGGGCATTCCTTATCTGTCTCGCAGGAAATAATGGATTTCCTCATGGATTAGTCAATATTAACCTTGCCCTGCGCAGTGTCTCCCTCTCTGCTGTTGGAGTCAGTGACCCTTCTGTGCAGATGACTCACATGCTTCCTTCCCACCAGTCCTTGAGGAGCTATGATAGGTTTTATATGGCGTGGGGGAAAGGTGAGATTTTATGGAGAAGTGGCACTTTTCTGCTCTGTTTTGACTTGGTGTCATAGAAGCAGGATTGGAAGCAGGAACAGCCTATTTGAGGCTGCTGTCATGGAGCTTGTCTTGTTCTAGCCCAGTATCTTTGGTTAGGCATCCCAGAGTGCTTCTGACTGGCCAGGCCTAGCTTGTGGTCTGCTATCTGGACTTCCCTGCCTTGGTGGATACCCGCCATCACAAATGATCAGTTGGATGGTGTGTGGACTTTCACCCCATTTTCTCTTTCTCCTTCCTCACCACATGTGCTATCCCTTTCCCTTTGTTCCTTTGAGGTACAGGGCAGTCTTGAAAATGCACCTCTTATGTTCTTCTCATGTTGAATCCTTCCAGTGCTCCCCTCCGAGGACAATTAATGGAAAAGGCAGGTGTCCATGTTCATCTGCCAGGATGTGCTCTGAGATGCTCTGTGAGGCTGACACTGAGCCTTATGTGTACTTTTATGGTGGCAAATTGGAGATAAGTGCCCCCATGGACTTTCTTGCCCAGGCTGGCTTTGAACCATGACCCCCAGGTCTTAGCCTCCTTAGTAGCTAGGATTGTAGGTGTGTGCCACCAGCACCTGGCTACAAGTACATTTTTACATGAATCTTAGTGTCATTTCACTTTTTACACTAGAGAAGCAGGTTATGACCTGTCAGTGGCCTATCTAGCTGATCTGCCAGCATTGCTCCTGTTATGCTTTAGACCATGATGAGATAGGGTTTCCATCTATGAAGCCCTGGGATGCTGAAAGAGCCCATCCGGTTACTACGACAGCTACTAATGGCTAGGGCAGGATGGGATGCGGTTCCATTCCAACCACCCAGAACAGCATACAGCTTAACACTGAAGAGTTATTTCTGAAACGTCCCACTAGATGTTTTCACGTTGTGATTGACATAGTTGACTGAAAAAGGAAACTACAGATAAAGGGGTTTTAGAATGCATCCAGTGAGACCCTTCCTAGCTGGGCCCTGACAGTGTCTATCTCCTACCTCCTTCTCCTGCTTCCTTTCCCCTGCCCCTCTCTCCTGCCTCCCTCTCCTGCTCCCTTTCCCCTGCTTCTCCAGCACTCTGCCTTCTGCTAGATCTTCCTCTCTGCCACCACTTCATCCCTTATCTCTGAGTCTCACTCAATCTTGACTGGCGGAGGGTCACTGGAGGAAGATTTCCCATACTGCTTAGATCTACTTTAGGTTACCAGCTTTCATTTTATGGTTTTGCCCAACCAGTTTCTTTCCTTTTGTATGCTTGTCTTAGATTCCCAATATGTACTCATAGCATTATTTATTTTGTATGACACCAAGGACTGTGTTAGTCAAGGTTCTCTAAAGAAACAGAATCAGTAGTGTGTGTCTGTGAGAGAGAGATAGAGACACAGTGAGAAAGAGGAACAAGGAAGGGGAAGAAGGAAGAAAGGGAGGGAATTGATTACAAGCAACTAGCTTGTGTGGGAGACCAGCAAGCCTCAAATCTGCAGGACAGGCTAGCAGGCTAAAGATTCAGGAAAGTGTTTGTGTTGCAGTGTTAACTCCTAAGGCTCACTTTCAGAGACCTCTGGCTTTTCTCTCAAGACCTTGGGTAAAGCTCACCACATTATGAAGTTAATGTGCTTTGCCCAAAGCTTGCTGAATCAAATGGTCATCCCAGCTACAAAATACTTCACAGTAGCATCTAAACTGCTTTTGCAAAACAACAGCAACAAAAACTAATTTCTGTAAGCCTATTGAATATACAGTTAATCATCACAGGTACCATGGTGGTCTTCCAAACCCATTATTGTATTTTCTGGGTCTCCCACAGTATGCAACATATAGAAAGCACTCAGGAAATACTGCTTGTAAAGATCTTGGAGAGCTTAGATTCTATTGTCTACATTTAGCTAATGCTAGTGACTGTAGAGGTACAGATTCTGTACATACTCAAATACTGTTGAGAAACACTTATGGTTCAAGAGAAATCTTTAATTTTTGATAATTTTTGTAAATTGTTTATTTAGTGCCAGTTCTGGGGCTTGAACTCAAGGGCCTGGCACACCATCCCTTAGCCTTTTTGCTCAAGCCTGGCAAACTACCATTTGAGCCACATCTCTATATTTGTCTTTTTAGTGGTTAATTGGAGATAAGAGTCTCCAATACTTTTCCTGCTTGGGCTGGCTTTGAACTATGCTTAGATTGTAGCTTCTTGAGTAGCTACAATTGTAGGCATGAGCCACTAATGCCCAGGATATTTTTGTTGTTAGTGGTGGTCATGGGGCTTGAACTCTGGGCCTGGGCACTGTCCCTGAGTTCTTCAGCTAAAGGCTGGTGCTCTGCCACTTAAGTAAACCACAGTCCCACTTCCGGTTTCTGGTGGTTAATTGAAGGTCAGAATCTCACAGACTTTCCTGCCCTGGCTGGCTTTGAATGGAGATCCTCATCTCACTCTCCTGAGTAGCTAGGACTATAGGCATGAACCACCGGCACCCAGCCATATATTTTTTTAAATCATTTATTTATCACTTCTCTTAGTCAATTTCTTTGCAGGGCCTTTTTGACTTGTTCCATACAGAAGCCTTATCAGCCATTTGACTTTTTTGATTTGCTATTTCTGGCCTTCCTCTTCCCTTTTCCCCATGTTTTCTTGTGTGTACTAACTAGAGCCAACTTTGTTCTTCTCAGAGTAATTGGACCATGGCTTTGTTGAAGGAGATAATTGCATCTTTTATTTCCCAGTGCTCTTTTAAGTTTTATTGGCCATTTTGGCTAGAACAACTCAGTGTATTGCATTTTTCAACTTCCAAAATCAAACCTACCATCCTGGCCCTGTCTCCAGAGTTTTCTATTTCTGTTCTTGGTGCCAGACAACAAGACAAGAATGCTTGGAGTCATCCTTGCCTTTCCACCCCCACTCTTGCTTCCCATTTAATGACAAGCTCCTTCTGCCTCCCTCTTAGGCTTCCTCAAAACCATGTCTTCTTGTTTTTTTGTTTCTTCGAGGATGTCATCCTGGGCTCACACTGTGATAATAGATTTATTTTTGATTCTCTGATCATCTTCTGTCTCAAGTTCAATTGATTGCCACCAGCAGGGCCAGATTAATCCTTAGGTACCAGGGGTGAGTGCCCTGTCTTTTCCAGAATTCTCAGGACCAGTCAGCACCTTGGGAACATAGCCTGCTACAAACCAAATGAGCATCCAAACTTCACTTCCTCATCCTACTGCTATGGGGACTGAGAAGGAGCTTTATGTTTCTCAGGCTGTTGCTTACTATCATCTTTGGTCTTTGTGATGCAGTCCTCTTAATCACTTAATTCCTAGTTCCTATAGAAACAATTGAGATTCAACTCAGAAGCTCAAGCTTGGTTGGCTCACTCATTTGGCTGGTGCTGTACCATTGAGGTCATACTTCCAACCTTGCTTTTTTGCTGGTTATTTTGGAGATGAAGTCTCAAGGACTTTTCTGCCCTAGGCTAAGTTCAATCCACTCTGCTCTGATTTTAGCCTCCTCAGTGAGTAAGACTACACACATGAGCCACTGCCTAGCAGTGCCCACCTTGGTTATATGAGTTTACATGAATTTTACTCTAGATCTCATTTTATATTATATATTTCACTGCTTTTCAGTGAACATGTAGCCCACTACTTCTAGTTATTTCTCTTTTAAATCACATACTCTGTATATTTCAACTTCATCTTTTCCTGTAGTGTTTAAGCTATATTTTATAACTTTTTTAAAAATAGTCATGAGGTTTTTTCCTACATTGTCCTCAATCTCAATGAAGTTTCTCATTAACTCTCTTTGTTTTTGACATTAATAGAACAGTAATTAATAAAATAGTATGGCATTGTTGGTATTTGGCCATTTGTACTTATGAATATTGCAATTCGAACTGGTTCATATAATCTAAAACTAATGGTAAGGGTTCACCCTCTCCCCCTTTTTTTATGTCTTGGCTTTCCTTTCAAAAGACTTATCAGACATAGATCATGGTAACTAGCACTAACTATCAATGTCCCACAGGTTTTTTGCCAATCCTGGGGCCTGAGACTCAGGGATGTGTAGCACTGTCCCTGGCTTCTTTTTGCTCAAGGCTTGCACTCTACCACTTGATTCACAGCGCCACTTCTGACTTTTTCTGTTTATGTAGTACTGAGGAATCGAACCCAAGCCTTCATGCATGGTAGGCAAGTACTCTACCACTAAGCCACATTCTCAGTCCCCCGCAATTTTTTTAGATAGATGATTTTTAGGTTCATGTAGAAAAGCCTTATTAAGCTTAAGAAGTTCTCATAGTTTATTTTTATTATCTTTATTTGTACAAAGAGGTTAGAATTCAACATATTAATTTATGAGTCTGATGTATTTTGATCAGCATCATCCCTGCTATTACTCTCCCCCATCTCTTCCAACAATGAAATTTTTTTCTACTTAGAGCACATTTTGAATTGTATCAAATGCATTTTCTGTATCCATTAGGATAGCCATGTAGACTTTTTCTTTTACTATGTAAATGAAGTTATTGAAATTAAGGTTTTTTTCTAATATTGGGGTGAACTCAGGGCCTCACACTTACTCTGCTTCCTTGTTTACAGCTGGCATGCTATCACTTGAGCCATGCCTCCAGCCATGCCTTGTGCTGGTTAATTAGAGATGGGGTCTTGAGGACTTTCATGCCTTGGCTGGCTTTAACCTGCAGTCCTCCAGGTCTCAACCTCCTGAGTAGCTAGGATTACAGGTATAACCCACCAGTGACTGCTCTTCTCACTCGTCTTACAACATTCCCTGTTCTCTGCTTGTCTAAGCCTTTACTGCTCAAAGGGTCTCCACAATCACTCTGGAAAACTCTTTCTGATGCTCCAAGCCTTCTAGCTGCCCTTTCATTTTTGGCTTCTCAGTTTGTGTTTCCTGTTTCAGTCTTTTGAGCCTTATCTAGGGATCTACTGTTCTTTACTGCCCATGGTTGACGTCTGGGCTTGTACTAGTCCTGGCTTTTCCTAGAAGACAGAACTGTTGATGATGCTCATCTGATTGTAGCCTCCCTGGCCATTATGTAGTTCCACAATCACGGCACACACATTCCTTCCTTTCCCCGGGCTGTGCACTGAGGTTTTTCTCTCTGTGGATGTTCTGCATCATACCTGCATGTTCTGCTGACATGTCACCTTCTTCTTATGGTTGCCTTTGGCTGCCCTGATGAAGTATGCAGACCTGCAGCCTCCATTCACAATCCAGCCTCAATACCCCCATCCACCCTAGCACCTGCTTTATCCCCTCTCAATCCAGTCCCTCACACCTTGCTTTACCCTCTCCTCCATGATGTGGCCCCCATACCTAATTTGTTTTGTTTCTTCCCTTATTATCTAGCCACCACATCTTGCTTTTTCCCCCTTACTCATCATCCAGTCCCCACACCTGCTTTATCCCCTCCCCCACAATCCATTCCCCACAACATGCCCCTCCCCCTCACATCACACCTATTACATGTGTTTTCACAACATGTAAGATTCTTCAAGAGTTTGCTCTTCTCTACTCACTAATGTGCCTTAGTACTTAACTGAATACCAGGGACATGCTTGGTATTCATTAAAATTTGGTGTCAATTAATTTTTAAAAATTATCTGCCAGGCTTCTCTTAGGAATTTATCCTGCAATTTGGGCTTCCTGCCACTATGTGGCAGCAAAAGCATGCTGGTGGTCCAGGGCCTGGAGGGATGGTATTGCAATGGGATTGAAGTCTTAGAGTGTTTTATTCAAAGTTTCTCCTTGCCAACAGTGAGCTTTGCATCGTTTCCTCCTTACTGAGGCCAGGGAACCATTTCCCCTCTTTAGATGTATTCTGTTAACAAAGTCTGGTCATAGCAGTTATAGGAGCTCATCTTAGGAGGCACTTACACCCCTTTCTTCCCTGTTTTTCTCCTGGCTCCTCTTCCAGCCCTGTTCTTGTAGTCAGAGGGAGGTGATGCTGGAGGACTGTTTTTTCCTCACTTCTTGGAACATTTTAAATTCAGTTTCTCATTACTCAAATTTCTTGTCATCATTGGAGACATTTCCTAGGTCTGTGATTCCTGTATAGGTTGACATGAGGAATCAAACAGTAGGTGTGGTAAGGTGAGCTACAAGCTCAGATGGTCACCCAGGCATATGGGACCTCCAGCTTCAGGTGGAAGAATCAGGTGATAAGCCCTGAGATCTTTTTCTCCAACATTGAAACAAAATTATGCTATTATTGTTTTTCTTTTGATTGGGAGATATTTCAGACAGCTCTCATCTGGTGTTTTGCTTAATTTACACACAATGATTAATTTACACTCAGGCTCAGCCTGTATCCGTTGGCAACACTTAGCAACTGTCATTGTGTTAGATGATTTTAAAGAGACATTAGTCCTTAGGGCCAAGGGTGGTGGCACAAACCTATCATCTCAGCTGCTGAAGACAATGACATCATGGCTGAAAGCTGGCAGGTGTGAAGTTAGTATGGGACTCTGACATCTGGAAATCAAAAAGCAAAGGACTGGAGGTATGGCTCAAATGGTAGAACTCTTGCAATCACAGATCCCTAAACTCACTTCCCAATATCAAAAGAAAAGAAAAAGAAGAGAGAAAATCAGTACCCTCTGGGGAAAATTTTGAGGGACTGTTGTGTATTAAAAGAAAGTGAAAAGTTAACCATCACAATGAGTGAGTGAACTTTTACTAGATACTTGGTTAAAAAATGAATCCGTTGTCAGGTGCTGGTGGCTCATGCCTGTAATCCTAGCTTCTCAGGAGGCTGAGATCTGAGGATCTCAATTCAGAGACAGCCCAGGCAGGAAAAACCATGAAACTCTTACCTCCAATTAACCACCAGAAAATCAGAAATGGTGCTGTGGCTAAGTGATGGAGCACTAGCCTTGAGCTGAAGAGCCTCAGGGACAGAGCCCAGGTCTGGAGATCAAGCCCCGCAACTGACAAACAAGAATTCATGAGTGAATGAATAAATAAATGCAACAAATAAGTATAATTTGGGGAATACATGTAGCATATAGAGCAGTTTAAGGTTAGTGTGTTTTACTAGGCGTTCTCATAAATTGTTTAAAGAACAAAAAAGACCATCCTTCCTTTCTCTCCACATAAGTAAAGAATCAGAATCAGTGCAGTTTCAAAAAAAGAAACATAAATCTTCCCCCTCCCATAACTAATCAACTGTCCCTCAAAAATTTACATAAAAAGATTAATTACAGGAAAAACAAAGCACATTTGAAAAGATATTCAGCCTGATTAGTAGCATAGTTACTATAATTATAAGTTAGGATGATAATGCAATTTTATTTTCCACTTTACTTTAGGATCAACAAAGACTACACAGAGTAGTAATAAGTTAATGAAGGTGTAAGTGTGCTACTGGTGAAGTGAAGGATAGCTTTATGGAGACAATGAATTACATAATACAAAGCCCCAAGTTTTAAGTGTTACACAAATCTCAACTCGATGTTAGACATCCAGAATCTGTCCATTCACCAAGCAAATAAGCAAAGGTTAACACACATGATTTCTTATTGCAGCACTGTTTATAATACTTGAATTACATGATCAGTTAAACTGTACTATTGCCATATAAGCATCTACTACTGTTTTGGGGGTCCTGGCATTTGAACTCACCAACCTTGAGCTTGCTAAGCAGGCATTATGCTGCATGAGCTACTTTGCCTGTTCTTTAGTAATTTTTCACATAGAATCTTGTTGTTGTCCATGACTGGCCTAGGACCATAATCTCACCTCTGCTTTCTGCATACTTAGGATAACAGGCATGTGCCACCGTGTCCAGCTTGTTCTTTGAAATAGGGCCTCACTAATTTTTTGCCTGGGTTGGTCTTGAATCACAATCCTAAGTCTGCCAAGTGGCTCAAATCATAGAGGTGAACTGCTGCACTGGCCCTCCACATACTCTTAAGTATTTGAAAAGAATAAATAACTCTCTCTGTATAAGCATAGAAAGAGTTCTGTGAAATATTTTGTTAATGATTCTCATAGAGACTTGGTATGTCTTTATCTAAAAGATACTTATGTCTACTTGGTAAGAGTAAGAGGGCCCATGGTAGGGGCAGGGATGACAAGAGAGGTAATAGAGAAGTTAATATGGCCTGAGTACACTTAAATACATGTATGAGAATGCCTTGATATGACTCATTATTTTGTAAGGTGTGAAAAATACGAAGTCTTATGAAAATGGAGTGGGAGATTGTCCCACAAATCAGAGAGAAAAGTGAGGAGGTTGACTTCATCTGTAGATATGTCCCATTCTGAATTTGAATTTGCAGTTACTTTTCTTTAAGATATAAGCTTGTGCCAGTCCTGGGGCCTGAACTCAGGGCCTGGGCACTGTCCTTGAGCTCTTTTGCTCAAGGCTAATGCTCTACCACTTGAGCTACAGCTCCACTTCTAGCTTTTTGATGATTAATTGGGAATAAGAGTCTCACAGACTTGACTACCCAGGCTGGCTTTGAACTGAGATCCTCAGATCTTAGCTTCCTTTGTAGCTAAGATTGTAGGCGTGAGCCACTGGTACTTGGCTTAAAACCTATATAGTTTTGAATGAAAAGTTCAGCAGTGGCTAGGTCTGTCTTCTGGCCGAAAAGTAGTTTACCCATTATCTCTAAAGGATGCATCCCTAGTCCTCCAGTGGATGCTTGGTTTGTGGATATACTGGTCTTATACTTGCTGTGTTTTTCACACACACATGTACATGCACCCATGATAGGGTACCTGGACATAAGCATCATGATTTGTGAGTCACTCTTGTGTCTGAGGTAGCAATGCAGTGGCTGACAGGTGGGTGCCGCGTGCAGTGTGGACAGAGGGCTCTGTCATGCCTCAGGTTAGATGCTACTGCAACATCTTACCACACTGCTCAGAGCGGCACCCAATTTCAGACTTCTGAGTTATTCTTTCTGGAATTTTGCAATTCAGTCTTTTTGGATTCCAGTTGACCTTGGGGTAGCTGCAACCTTGGGAAGTGGATTCTCAGAGAGGCAGGGAATAAACCTACCTGTGATGGATGTTTCCAGCTTTGGGAAGCTACCCATGAGAAACCCGAAGTCTGCTCTAGTTCATGAAATTCACTCATGTTTTGCTGTCTCCTGCTCTGTGAGGCACTGGGCAGAGGACATGGCTGCTTTCCTCAGATGGTTTATTTCCCAGTAAAATGATTTTCTAGAGGAGGTGTCACACTGGGGTGCTGGCAGATAAAATGAAAAACCATTGGGGCATAAATGGTTTGGGGAAACTTCAAACATTCAAGTTTGTCTTTTAAGTTTCTGTCACATTACCAGCATCTCTTTATTAATAACCATATTTAAATATATGGTAATTTTGTCTTATCCTGTAATCATATTTAACATAGTAGATTTTAAAACTAGAGTTCATTCCAATCATTGGAAGCTTAATTGCTTCTAATTATTTTGAATTTTGGTTGCCAAGGGGACTAAAAAAGGCAAACTTGCTAAGAAGGCTAGAAAGATCTGGAAAACAAAATGCATGTTTCTTCATTCCATAGTATTACATAAGAGAAAGAAAGATGAGATTCAATGTGATCTAGAGAAAGGAAAAATTCCCCAGAAACCTTGGAGCTTTAGGGTTTACTGACATACCAAATTTACATAGCACACATCAGACCTGGAGGTTTTCAGTGCAGGCACTAATAACCAAATGGTGTCAGGATGAATTTTAGTTGGAAACCTCAGACTCAACTAAGTAGAGGCTATGAACACCCTATTGAATACATATGTGTATTTGTGTGTGTGTCCCATGTGTACTTGTGTGTGAATGTGTGTGCTTGTTTGTGAATGTCCATTTGAAGGGTATTTTGGGTCATCGTGTTAATAGCTTTCCATCACTTAACACCGCATCCCCTTTATAACTAACTTAGAAAGAGGCAAGGTTTCTTTTGGGTTCATGGTTTTGGTTCATTGTTTTGGTTCATATTTATTTCCATACATGGACCAATTGGCACTGTTGCTCTTGGCCTATAGCAACACATCAGGACAGGCAACACATGGCAGGATGAACCATTTGTGTTGTGGCTAGGAGTGAAAGAAAGAAAGAAGAGCCTGTGGTCCCATTATCCCCCTTGAAGGCACACCCCCAGTGACCTAAAGACCTTCCACTAGGCCCCACCTAAAAGCTCTACTACCTCCTAATAGCACCAAGGCAGAGACCAAGGCTCTAGCGCCTGGACCTTTGGGGACATTCCAGATCCAAACTATAGCAGTCATGTTCTAACAAAGTGAAGCAAAAGAACTCTCCACAATTAATTATTATACCTAAACATACTGAAGAATATAATTACATGGTCTTGGGACATACTTTGAGAACAGCTGTACTGGCCAGTATGAGTTGCATGTGGTGTTAATGGATCTCTCAAGGGGTCATCTCTGCAGACAAAAATGTAAGGCAAGACATTAGAATCACTTTGGAAAAATGAGTGCCCAAGTGTAACAGAATGTGAAGAGTAATGTTCATGTGACAGTCTTACTGACACACATAGTCCCTCAGGCTATCATGTCACCCCTGGATGCAAGAAGGACAATGTGGGGCTGGGGATATAGCCTAGTGGCAAGAGTGCCTGCCTCGGATACACGAGGCCCTAGGTTCGATTCCCCAGCACCACATATACAGAAAACGGCCAGAAGCGGCGCTGTGGCTCAAGTGGCAGAGTGCTAGCCTTGAGCGGGAAGAAGCCAGGGACAGTGCTCAGGCCCTGAGTCCAAGGCCCAGGACTGGCAAAAAAAAAAAAAAAAAGAAGGACAATGTATTCTCCCAACTCCCCAAGGCTGTCTGCCATGCCATTCTTGGTTGAGACAATAGTTCATTGCTTAGAATGCTCATATAATACTCCTCTTTGATCCCAGTCTCTGCATTTTTAGTGACTCCTTATTGTGTAGACCATGCATAAATCAATGCTCAGTCTATGGTAGAGAACATCCCAGTTCTCTATTCTCTCTCTCTCTCTCTCTCTCTTTTTTTTTTCTGTTCTTGCTGGCCTTGAGGTCTCCCAGTCTTCCTGACTCTGGCTATTTTCCCTGCCCCACTCTGTTACCTGTATGTACCAGTTCTCAGGTAACTTTCTGCATCTTGCTGCCTTAATCATTCTCCCCAGACATCATACCTCTTCTCTTCAGAAATACAGCATCTGCCTTAACCCTTGATGTCTGTTGAGGTTTGCTTTCTGTTCATTCATCCCACACATTTTTGCTTTTATAGCTTTGAGCACTAGACTATAACATTGTTGTCAGCTAATTCTAGCATCTAGTTCATCTCTCCACTGACCTCAGTTGCTGATCAGCTTTGCATGTTGAGTGAGGCCATATTGCTTTTTTTCCCCTCATACTAATTCTCATGGTTACTAAGCATGGGATGTTGTGAATGACATATTCCAGGAAGTATTGATCCTGTTATACTCTGTGCATAATACTTTTCATTTCAGTACATAGTCCTAACTAGATTCAGACTCACAATGCTCTGTCCTAATTGGCAGTTGGCAAAATTGTGATTTTGTTTATTTAGTCTTCTCTAAACTCTTTTAAGTATACTTTGTACAAACATTGTTCAAGAATCAACCAGAAACCTGGAGAGAGGTTACCTAGAGGTTTAGTGTTACTGAATTATAGTCTTCTCATTTCTTGGTTATCTCTTAGCTCCTAGTGTAGCTTGGACCATAACTCTGATAATATCTATGACGTTTTGTCTGACTTCCCTTGGTATAAAATGTGGCCTAACTTTAGCCAAAAAGTTAGGAAGTGAGAAACCTATTTCCACGTGTGTGTGTGTGTGTGTGTGTTTCAGACTTCTAGTTAATTGTGGGAAGATTGGTCTGATAGGCGATATTAGACTTACCAGAAGCAGTACTGAAGTACTTTGAAAAGGGTTGCCATGGATGGAACAGAACTAGATGGATGGCTACCTTTGCCATGGGCTCAGATTCCATCCCTTTAGGCCTCTCTGTCCAGTGGTGACATCAACTTTGTTCAGCTGTGACTCTTCACGGCCTATAGGAGAGTTCCAACCAAAGCCTCCTTTGTGACATGCTCTTCTTTCTGTCTTATGCTGTCCTGTTACCCAAGGTTTTCTTTGTCATAGCATTTCATACCTTGTGTTTTTGTTTTTGTTTTGCCAGTCGTTGGGCTTGAACTCAGGGCCTGGGCACTGTCCCAGACCTTCTTTTTTGCTCAAGGCTAACACTCTACCACCTGAGCCACAGCACCACTTCTGGCTTTTTCTGTTTATGTGGTACTGAGGAATTGAAGCCAGGGCTTCATGCGTGCTAGCCAAGCACTCTACCACTAACCACATTCCCAATACCCTTGTATATTTATTTACTTCCTCTTATCATCAGTCTCCCCCTGCTAGAACTTAAATCTATGAAGACAGTTTGTTTTTATCTTCTGACCTCTAAATCTTTGCACATAGTTGACTCTTAGTATTTGTTAGCTAAAATAATGATTGTTACATTAATTACTGAGGTGTAGGGTATTTATGAGTGCAAATCCCCTACCATTTATGATATTTTTAAATGTAATTCTATTGTCAAATTACATATGTGAGGTAGTGAGTACATTTCTTGTCAAACTTGTCATTTGTGATATTTTTATTTGTACAGTAATATGTTAATTGCATTGCCCTATGTTTCTCCTATGTATCCTTCCCCAACACACACATACAATGTGATTTTAGTAATTCCATGAAATACCTACTTGTTCATTGGCCATGCAGCTTCATCTTGTATATTGTGGAAGATCTGAGGCTTGGAGGGTATGAGGAAATAAATATGAGACAGGGTCCAAAGATTTTAAAGTATAGTTAAGAAACATGTCTTAAAGCAGGTTGGGCAAAGAAGCTCAAGAGATACTTCCCAGAAGAAGGAGAAGGAGAAGGAGGGGGAGGGGAGGGAGGGGGGAAAGAAAGAAGAAGAAGAAATAAGGATACCAATAGACATGAAGAAATGTTGGACATTTCTGGCCACAAAGCAAATGCAAATCAAAACAACCTTGAGATTCCAGATCACTCCAATGAGATGGCCATCATCAAGAATACAAACAATAACAGATCCTGGCCTGCATTTGAGTGGAAAAAGGAACTCACTGTTGGTGGGAATGTAAATTAGTGCAGCCACTATGGAAGGCAATTTGCAGAGATTCCTTAGGAAATTATAGAACTATCTGTGCTCCAGTGTGACCACTCTTGGACATTTATTCAAAAGATGGCAAGTCAGGATACAATACACCTACATACCCATGTTTATTGCTTCACTTTTCACCATAGCCAAGTTATGAGAAAAGCCCAGATGCCCTATCCCCAACGGATGGATTGGTCAATAAAAATGTGACATATGTGAGTGTGTATATGTATATATATGTATATATATTTGTGTGTATGTACACATACAATATATGTAATATATATTACACAGTAGACACTTATTCATCTATCAGGAAGAATACTGTTATGAATGATATTAATGTACCTGGAAAAAAATCTATGTTATGTGAAGTGACTCAGGCTCAGACAAAGAGCACATGTTTTCTCTCATATTTGGAAGTTAGATTTAAATTATAAGCGTATGAAAAGATATGCAAGGCCATATACATATATATATATATATACACACACATAATTAAACTTATTGAAGTATGATAGATGCTGGGCTAGGCTTCCATTTAACTTTTTTGAAGAATTAATGGGTAGTTGAACAAAGTGAATACCAGAAATACAGTCCTAATACTCAGTCTACATATGTGAAAATGGAGCTAGGTAAATTGGGGTCATGGGTGGGGGTGGGGCGGATATAGAGAGAATGATGAAGGGGTGACACTGGTTAGACCACATTGTACTCAAACATGGACATGTAGAATTAAAACTCCTTTATACAACTATTTAAAGATAATTAAAAATAAAAATTTAAAAATGTGGGCTAGTAAAAACTTTCATTCTTGTTTTTAAAGTCAGCCTTTCACTTGTTACCGGAATGTGATATGTAGAAGAGTTATTTCTTGGGAAGCTGGCTAGCAAATGAATGAATTTAGGGCATTTAGAGGCTTAGTTCATGGAAAGCAGATTGAGATCGTCACTCAGATTTATGCCAGTCATTTTTTGTTAACTGATTTAGAATGGGGAAAAAATTACTGTGGTCATTGTCCACCTTCCAAATAGATAGATTACAGGTCTGGCTTGTCCTCTATATTTTCCAGGAGAGGGGGTGTGTTACACTAAACTAAAATCATTTTCAAAGAATAATGGTACTGACTTAATTTATTTTTTGTTTTTGTTTTTGAAAAATAATTATGGTTTTATAGCTGGGCTAGTTAGCATCTTATTTAAGCTTGCTTTGCTTGTACTAATACTCCAGGTACAAGGACAGGCTTCCTGTGGACAGTCTTTCCTAAGAGCTTTAGTATTCTTAGTGTGTGGTTTTACCTCATGTGTGATGTAAAATCTCCACTAAAATACATATCACAATGTAGCAGAGACATTTCTGTTCTACACCTCTAAATAACATTGCATTGACAAGTCATCCAAGGAGTGTCTCTTGGAAAGTGATCTTAAACATAAGACAAACATCAGCCCCTTTCTTGTTATTTGGCATTTTTCTATACAAACAGAATGTTAACTTGAGAACTGGTTGTTACATATAACCTTGATAATGACTTGGAATCATAGGGTGCCAGTGCTGTTTTTCAGGGTGCCACTTCATCCAAGCTCTCCTTTCCTGCATTTCTTTTTGGTGCAGACTAGCAGAATAATTTTGGAAGGATGTGTTATTTCTGCCTGGTCACACTCCATGCTGCCTCAACCACACTGTCAGTGCAACCCACACATTTCTCACTTTTTAACTGAATTCGTTGATTAAGCATGGAACATGAATATCTTTCAAGTATCCATACTAGTGTATTTCTCCTGTAATTCATGCCAAAGTCTGTAATCTTTAAAGTCAGAAGACACTTGTGGAAGGTGGTTGGTTACAAAGGTTTTTGTTAAGCTCCTTATGGTGGAGTCTATTCCTCATTGGGTAGTTTCTTTTGTTCTTAGGAGGGACACAGAATATGTATGCACCAATATAAGTATTGACTAGACCCTGCCATTTAAATTACTATCCACAAGCATGTTCAGATTTTAAGGGTAAAGAACATTCCAAATATATCTTTATCTCAAGCCTGTAATCATAGCAACTTGGGAGGCAGAGATGAGGCATCATAGTTGAAGCTAGCTTGGGCATAAAAGTTCCAGAGATTCCATCTCAATCAGTGGCTGAACCCTGCTTGTCCCAGTGCTGTGGGAAGAGTGGCAACTGGAGACAGTGTTGCTGTGTGCTTGTCATCCTCAGTGATGTGGGGAACACAGGCAGGAAGGTCAGAATCCATGCCATCCTGGGCATGAAGTGAAACTCTTATCTAGAAAATAACCAAGGGACAAAAAGGGCCTGGAGATATAGAGAGCACCTACTCAGCAAGTGGGAAATGCCTGAGTTCCATTCCCAGTACTGCCCAAAACAACTTAAAGAGTAAAAATCTAGGGACTGGGGATATAGCCTAGTGGCAAGAGTGCCTGCCTCGGATACACAAGGCCCTAGGTTCGATTCCCCAGCACCACATATACAGAAAACGGCCAGAAGCGGCGCTGTGGCTCAAGTGGCAGAGTGCTAGCCTTGAGCGGGAAGAAGCCAGGGACCGTGCTCAGGCCCTGAGTCCAAGGCCCAGGACTGGCAAAAAAAAAAAAAAAAAAAAATCTATTTTATGTTATAATGAGGAGATCCTTCTGAGCTTTGTGTTGCCAAGGATCTTTCCAAAAGTTTGTGTATGTTTTTGTAGACTTTCGTTTTTGTTTTGTTTTTTCCCAGTCTTGAACTCAGGGCCTGAGCACTGTCCCTGGCTTCTTTTTGCTCAAGGCTAGCACTCTACCACTTGAGCCACAGCGCCACTTCTGGCTTTTTCTATGTATGTGGTGCTGAAGAATCAAACCCAGGGCTTCATGTATATGAGGCGAGCACTTTACCACAAGGCTATATTCCCAGACCCTTTTGTAGATTTTTGATATTGCATAGACAGCATGCTTCTCTGTTCAGAAGCAGTGGCTGGCTGGGCTTACCATTTAATAGGCCACTGTGCTCAGTATGTCCTTTCTGTGTGATTGGGAAGGCCTATGAGTCTATATTGGTGTTTGCACTGCTCAAGGCTTCTCACACTTATCTGTTTCCTAGAGCCTATTCTCTCAACTTCTGATGTTAGTCAGGTAACTGACACTTTTCTTTTTGGTCTTCTTTTGCGGTTGCTGTATGTTCTCACATTAGATATGTCTGACCGCAAAAGCATCCTGCTTTTTGTTTCTCTTTTCCCCAGTCAATAAGAAGTGTGCAGCCAAGTGCCAGTGGTTCACACATGTAATACTAGCTATCTACTCAAGAAGCTGACATCTGAAGATTGCGGTTCAAAGCTAGCCTAGGCAGGAACAGTTCAGAAGACTCTTATCTTCAGTTAACCATAAAAAGACAGAAATGGAGCTGTGGCTCAAGTGGTAGGGTACTGACTTTGAGCATAAACGCTTAGGCACAGTGTCCAGGGCCCGAGTTTAAGCTCCAGGAGTGATGGGCGCGCACGCACACACACACACACACACACACACACACACACACACACACACACACACACTGTGCAAACCCTGTTCCTAACATAGAATTCATGATTTCTCATATCTCTAAAGTACTGATTCCCTTGGTACCACAGTATCATGCCATAGATTAGAAAATACCGTGTAGCATATTCTTATTTATAACTTGGCCTCCATTTTTTTCCTATCTGCATTGAGTGTGGGCTGACTGAGCAGGATAGAATTGTCCAGGAAGCATTTGAGTGAGTGATTCTGTGATGACTCAGTTTGTCAGTGAACACCAAAGTGTTCACCTTATCCAAGATGGAAAAAAACATCAACCTGTAAATGAGCATTCTGGTCTCCCTTAATGCTGTGAGTTCAAGGGTACCAGCTTTCCTTTTTGCCTGCTAGATGAGAACTTGGTAAGCCATTCTGCAGTGGAATGACACATAAAGACTTAGCCCAAATGGAAATGCAAAGTGATCACCGTTTACAGTAAAAAAGATGCAATGATGAAGATCAGAACATCAATCAGTGTGGGAAAATTCACTGCCACACTCATTCCCTTTGACCCTGTAGGTCTTTGGGTTCCTGTGTGCAGGGTCTGTGCTTGCCATCTGTGAGCAGGGGACAGGAGGATGCCAGAAGTTTGCTGTACTCTGCGAGTGTTCATCTCTTTAGCTTTTGCGTCTCCTTGTGCCTCAACCCTACTTCCCTCTGCCACTGGGACCACCACTCACTGGCTTCCCTCTACCCAATGTCTACTTGGAAACCAAAGAATCAATCCTATCTACCCAGTTCCCCACATAGGACCAGGACTAGTAGCCTGCAAGCCTGGAAAGGATCAAGATTTATATTCACTGGTGTGTCCTTAAGGTTTTAGACTAATTCCTGTCAATAGCAGCTGTTCTTATGCAGCCCTTGTGTTGCACAAGATTATCCTGGAGCCAGGCACCAGTGGCTCACACCTATAATCCTAGCTTTTCATGAAGCTGGGATCTGAGGATCACGGTTCGAGGCTAGACCAGGCAGAAAAGTCTATGCGAATCTTATCTCCATTTAACCACTAAAAAGTCAGATATGGCTCAAGTGGGAGAGTACTAGCCTTGAGTAAAAGAGCTCAAGGACAGCACCCAACCTCTGATTTCAAGCCTCAGAGGACACACACGTGCGCGCGCACACACACACACACACACACACACACACACACACAGATTATTATGGAGCTGAAAAATTCCTATTGCCTATGTCATCACAGCATTGCCTATGTCATACATTAAAGCTATTGCCTATGACATCACAGCATTGCCTATCTTATCACAGTCATTGCTTGTGTATTGCCTATGACATAGCAATCACCAGTTAGATCCCAACACTGCCTATGACATCATAGTGATTGCTTCTGATATTACAGCCATTGCCTATGAGATCACACATTTCCTATGACATCAAAATCATTACATTTGACACTGTATCATAGCATTCTGTAGCATCACAGCCAGTGATTATGACATCATAGCCATCATCCATGACATTATAGCTATATCTATAACACTGTAGCATTTTCTATGACATCACAACATAGGGTATGATATCATAGTGTGTGACATAGTATATGACATAACATCACAATCATTGCCTGTGACAGCACAGCCACACTATGAAAAGCTATGAGATCATAGTATTTCCTATGTATGTTCCAGCCTTCCCCTATGATATCATAGTCATTATGGTAGCACAGCAGTTGCCATTTAGATCATAACCATTGCCCTATGACATCACAGTGTTGCCTATAACATAACAATCAGTGCCTGTGACTCGTAGTGTCTATGACTGTTAAGCCATGGATTATGGTATCATTGCTTATGGCAATACAAGCACTGCCTGAGATATCACGACATCGAGTATGATATCAGAAACAATGCCCATGACATTACATCATTATCTATGATGTCATAGCTCCCACCTATGAAACCAAAACGGTGAATTATAAATTGGTCGTTGCCTGTGGTGCCATGGTATTGCCTATGGCTTCACAGCAATTGTCCATGATATCACAACACTGCCTGTGATATCACAGGTTTTGTTCATGCCTTTAGGATTATTGCCTGTGGCATCCATCCTTACCTATGACATCACAGCCATTGGTTATGAACTTGCAGTGTTAACTATGGCATCATGCCTTTGACAGTGCCTTTCTAGCTTGCCTATGACATCAAAGTTATACTTATGACATCACACCATTCTCTATGTTATCATAGTCATTGTGTATGTCATCACAGTGTCTCCAGTGACATCACAGCCATTACATATAAACTTACTGTCCTTGCCTATGACATCACAACACCATATTGCATATGATGTCATAGCATTGCCTCTATCCCCACAGTATTGTCTGAGACATCACATCCATTACTTATGATATACTCATTTCCCTATGATATCACATTATCTAATACCTCTTTCATTGCCTGTGATTCCCTATAATATGAAGGATTGTCAGTGATATCACAGCCATTATATATCACAGCCAGTGCCTATGACTTCACGGCAATTGTCTACGATACAGTGTTGTTTATGAATTCCCTTATTGCCTGTGAAGCAATGCCTATAGCATTGCTTATGCCATCACAGGCATTGCTTGCAATACAACAGCCATTGGTTATGATATCACAAAATTCCCTCTGACATAGTACCTATTACTTATGCCATTACCTATGAGATTACAGCCATTGCATATGAGATCATAGTATTGCTTATGTTATCAGTCATTGCCAGTGACATCGCACTACCGTATATAACGCCACTGTCTTTGCTTGTACTGTCATAGCCATTGCTTATGCCATCACAGCATTTTCTATGGCATCCCATCCATTGTAGTAAATAAAAACAAATCGCAGTAGATAACAGCATTGCTTATGATTAAAAAAAGCAATTGCCCGTGACATAAACATCATTGCCTTTGATATTGCACATTGTCTATGATATCACAGTCCTTGGCTGTGAGAGCACAGCATTAGCTATTACATGGTAGGCATTGTCTATGATATAAAAGCTCTTACCTATGACACAAGAGCTACTGCCTAGGACATCGTAGCATTTCCTGTGCCATTGTAGCCATTGCTGTTAAATCAAATTCATTGCCTATGTTATCATGGCAGTTTATGAAACCACAGTCATTGCCTAAGACATTCCAGCCATTTTCTAGGACATCTTTGTCACTTTTGATGATAATACAGTGTTGTCTATGATATCAGAATCATTTTCTATGCTGCCACATTGCCTATGACATCATGACTATTGCCTATGACATCACTGTTGCCTTTGCTTATGACATTACAACATTTCTTAACATCTCGCATCCATTGCCTCTGAAATTGGAGCTATCGCATATGATATCACAGCCACTCCCTATGATATCATAGGCAACATATCCATCACCTCTGCATCAAAGTATTGCCTATAACATTGTAGCCATTGTTAAGGACCTCATAGCAAACATTATTTCCTGTACCATCACAGCATTGTCTATGACTTCAGTAATTGCCTGTGGTATTACAGGCAATGCCTATGATACCATGGCTTTGGTTATGACATCACAGCCCATTGCTTGTTATATCACACCCTTTGCCTCTGACTCAATGGCCATTGTGTAGGGCATCATAGCCATATCTATGACAAAATTGCATTCCCATGACATCACAGTATTACCTGTGGCATTATAGCCATTATCTTTGAGATCATAGCATTTCCTATAATGCAGTTATCACTTATGATATCACAGTATTGCCTATGGTATAGCTATTACTTATGATAACACAGCCATTCCCTATGACATAAGTCATTATGTATGCCTATGAAGTCAGAGTCATTGATTGTGAGGTCATAGCATTGTCTGTGGCATCATAATCATTGCATATGGTATCACAGCACTGTCAGTGCCATCACAACCATTGCCTCTGCCACCACAGTATTATCTGTGATGTCACAGCTGTTGCCTATGACATAACAGCATTGCCTATGATCATATAGTTTTATACATCATAGGAACCTATGTAAGGCTTCATTCATTGCCTGTGATACCATACTATTGCCTATGATATCATGGGCATTACCTATGATACCACAACATTGTTTACATCATCTTAGCCATTGGTTGTGATATCTCAGCATTATCTGTGAGAATATTCCTTTGTCTTTGCTTTCATAGCCTTGCCTATGACACCATAGCCATTGATTATGATATTACTGCATTGCCTGTGACATCCTAGCCATTGTCTATGCCATCACAGCATTTCTGATATGATATGATATACACCCATTGCCTTCATATCACTGTATTTTCTGACATTATAGTCATTTCTTATGATATCACAACATTATCTATGACTTCACAGTCATTGCCAATGACAGCATTACCTATTACATTATGGCCATCTCCTGTGACCTCACAGCATTTCCCACAGTATTATAACCATCGCCTATGGTGTAACAGCCATTGTCTAGGACATCATGACCATTTCTTGTGACATCACAGCACTGCCTATGATGCCACAGCATTATATATGACTTCACAGTTACTATGCCATCACAGCATTGCCTATATCACTGTCATTGTCTATGACATCACAGCATTATCTGTGATATCACAGCCATTGTCTGACATCATAGCTATTGTAACATTATAGCACAACACACTGCTCATGTGTCCATGGTGACACTAGTACAAACAGACCTTCTCTGCTGCCACCTGTGTAAAAGTGGGGCACATGCAGTTATGAAAGCACGTAATACTCGATAGTAGCAAATGACTGTTTACTTGGTTATGAATGTCACTACATTTTTTGTTAAAGTATACTCCTACTTATTTAACAAAATGGCTTGCCATGAGACCATATGCCATGTGATGCTGTCATGCTTGCCGTATCTCTCCATTGTTTTTCTGATGCTTGGTTTAATTTCCTATCTTATAGTTCATTATGGCCCTGTGACCAATGGCCTGTAACATGCACACTACACCTATGCACATGCACATTCACACATGAACACACAGGTGTAGAGCCTTGGTGTGTAGTTGATTTATCACACGGGGTTAGGACAGTGGTGAAGTAAACACTGCAACGTTTACATTGTATCACCATTGTTCACCATTAATTTGAGTAGAAAGGATCCACCTGGCCTGCTTCTTGACTGGATTAACACATTGCTTACAAGACCATTTGAACCTGGGCAGTTGTTTTGCGTTTGTCATAGGGAGGAGCTATGTTATGCAGGATACATTTTGTTGCATCCTCCCCGTCCTCCCCATACTAAGTTGGCTTCAATTCACAGTCCTCCTGCCTCAGTCTCTCAAGAGCTAGGACTACATGCATGCATCACCATGCCTAGCATTGGATTTTATATCCTTAATAATTTTATTTTACCATTTCCTTTTGAAGATTATTTCAGTTGATTTGAGAAATATAAGCTTCTAGAAATCTAAATAAAAACTCTGGTTTTGTTTGCAATAGTCATGCTAGTGCCTTTATACACTGTTTCTTTTTTTTTTTTTTTTTTTTTGGCCAGTCCTGGGCCTTGGACTCAGGGCCTGAGCACTGTCCCTGGCTTCTTCCCGCTCAAGGCTAGCACTCTGCCACTTGAGCCACAGCGCCGCTTCTGGCCATTTTCTGTATATGTGGTGCTGGGGAATCGAACCTAGGGCCTCGTGTATCCGAGGCAGGCACTCTTGCCACTAGGCTATATCCCCAGCCCTATACACTGTTTCTTGATTAATGTTCCCAGGGACAAAATTATTTCATGTGTTTAAAAGCTTTCATTGACTCCTTCTGCTGCTCATAGTATCTTTTGTTCTTGTATATTTCTGTAGAAATGTATGTCCTGTTTTCTAGGCTGTTCAGTTCTAGTGTGCTGTGTTCTGTAAAGTTTTGTATTTGTATTTAAGGGGGGAGAAGTAGGTTTTGATTGCATGGTCAGGTAGATTCCTTTAAAGGGAGAAAGCAGTGTGTCCTTCATAGGGAAAGGTACTCTAGATGTGAGGAGCATGAGTTATATCAATCAGGATGCTTTTTTTTTTTTTTGCCAGTCCTGTGCTGTTGGGGTTCTGACACCCCCTTTCTCCCCCCACGGGGAGAATGGTAACCACAAACTCTATGAAAGAGCACTCAGCCTGGCCTTCCGCCAGCGGAAGGCCAAAGGCGTGCTCACATGGACCTGCGCTAAGTTGAGGAAGGGTTGCTGATGCTTCCCCTCCCCCCAGTCCCCCCACATGTTACCAAGGGCGGAGGCGAAAAGGAAGGCATCAGGGACACGCTGCGGTGGTGGGAAGCATCTCAAAGACTTTAATATGGAAGGGCACTTATATAGAAGTAATGGCGGGAAAGAAAGGGGGCTGGCCAAAGGGCCAGTCATAGGCTAGGGGTCACGTTCATCAAGTGACATCACGAGACTTCCCTTTGTGGGCGGGACAACCCCATCATGGTGGCACGCACATGTTCACCTCCCAAGGGGTGGAGGCCAGAAGGTGGGAGGGACTTCTATTGTCCCAAGGCTGGTGGAAGGGCAGCCTTTCCCAGGCCATAATAATCCCCAACATGTGCCTTGGACTCAGGGCCTGAACACTGTCCCTGGCTTCTTTTTGCTCAAGGCTAGCACTCTGCCACTTGAGCCACAGCGCCACTTCTGGTTGTTTTCTATATATGTGGTGCTGAGGAATCGAACCCAGGGCTTCATGCATACGAGGCAAGCACTCTTGCCACTAGGCCATATTCCCAGCCCAATCAGGATGCATTTTGAGGTCTCCCCTGTGCCCAATCAGCATACTCCCAGAAGGGGTTATGACATGTAAGAAAATGCCTGTGGCCTGGCCCCTGCCTCTGACTTCCAAGGGAGGGGTTTGTAGGCAGCAGATTACTATAGTATTAGAAATGGAACAATAGAAAGAATGGAGGTGACAGTGACAGGGCAGAACAGTACATGGGAGGAGAAAGTGGACAAACAGGGATGCAAGGGCAGGAACAAGGTGTCATGTCAGGAATAGTTCTTATCCTTGACCCTTCATCCTTCCTGTGTGATCCAGGATCTTAGTTACTCAGATCCCCCAGAAGATAACACCCTGACACAAGCTTATGTGAGCTCAGGTTTCCTCTGCTATCAGTGCAGGGTGGCTCTTGTTGCATGGCTGCAAAACCTGTTCTGCAAACCTGTTCTGCTACATCCTTTTCCTGCCAACTATGGGACTCCTGCCTCAGCCACCTGAGCATTCTGCAGCCTGCCCTTCTTGTTCTCCTCTTTTACTGGGCTCTGCTCTTCCTCCCCGCCCCCTCCCACCTTCCCTGCCCACCTGGCTTCTAGCACATTTCCTGTGGTCCTTCTGTTTCTTATATCCTGGCCTCAGCTTATCCATCTTGTTGACTGACTTCTCACTTCCCCGATCTTCCCAGGGGAAGCTTCCCTATGATTTGCAATAGGAAGAGGCTAGTTGGAGGAGAGGGGAGGTAGGGCATGGCTTGGAAGGGGGATCCAGAAGCAGAAAATGCTTGTGTTGGTAGTGATCAGGCCCGCAAAAGTCCTTACCAGTTGGCCTTTGTGCCGATGGAGATATGGAAGAGTGGAGAAAAGAGGCAGAGTTTGCAAAACACTGCTTAAAAGTGGGGACTGTGGGATAAAAGCAGCTTGGGTTTATAGCAAACTGACCTGTCATATTCTTTTCCCCCAAAGAATGTTACACCCCTGGGTGGGAGTTGAGGGTGCAAATGGCTGTTGTGGGTAGAACTATGGGAGTTCATGGGTGCCCTTGTTGGGAGGAATTTGAAGGTAATGAAACCTAGCCAAAGATCAGGCATAGAGGGATGCTTGGTAAACCCAGACTTTTCAGAACCCATGGTTTCAATTCTCCTTGTCCAAATGGAGGCCCTGCCCACCTGCAGGTGGACCTTCCCAGTCTACTCTCCTACTCTTGCTGTGTGACACTCCAACATAATGCCCACTGCAAAAACCTATACCATAATATTGCCAAATGGAAAAAATGGTTACAAGTTTTTTTGGTACACATTACCATGACTTGGTTTTAAAAGCCATTATACATACATAACACATGAATACAGGAGAAAAAATTAGAACACATATACTGAAATTGTTACTAGAGGATACAAGTTGGTAACTGGGTGGAAACATGAAGACAGACATACCACTAATGCCTGTCCTTGTACCTGCTAGGTGTAATTTCTTACCACATTGAAAGTTACATGATGATTGGGCATTAATGCCTTCCTGTCATCAAACTTCATGCACTGCTGCTGTTCCAGCTTGGAAGCAAACCTGGAAGGGGCCAGGAAAGCTGGACACCCCTGGAGAACTGGGGTGGCAGATGTGGAATTTATAGTTTGGAGGCAAATGGGCAGCGTGAGAAGGTGACTCTGAACAAATGGACCGGCATAAAAAGTGAACATCCTCAGTCTCTCTACCCTTATCTGCTTAATTACATTCATATTTATGTTATTGACATTGGAACTTGTAAGGCTATTGAAAAGCCAGAACAACTCCATCTTGGAGAAAACCACCCCTATCCCCACCCCTTGCTTTCCAGTAAAGGAACACAAAATGCCCTGGGACAGAGTGACCAGATGGCTAAAATTGATTAAGGGTTAATCAGAGAAGAAAAATAAGTTCTGGAGTTTCTCCAGAACTCCCCCACCCAGCTGTGGTTTTGAGTATCTAATTAAAACCCTGCAGCTGTGCTCATATCCCCCTTGCTACACCCCTATGGCTTAAACCAATCAATTTTAAACACGGCAGTCCCTTGATCTGACCAATGACCCTTTCCAGATTCCTTCCTGCCACCAAATGCACCAAGCATGCTTTAGAATTCTTTTATAATTTTCCCACGGTGTGTGTTGATTTGTTAAAAGCTGCTATGATGGAAGGACTTCTGGGAAGATGGTGGAGGAGCACCAGAGCCCTAGCTAAGCTCCCTCCAACATCGCAGTTTTACCACTCCAGAGAAACTTTTACTCCTAGAAAGACAGCCCAAGTAAGTTATAACAGTACAGGGATTCTGGCCAGGAAGATAAAATCGAGTTTGCTGGCCTGAAAACACAGATTTGAGCTCCAGGTGGTGTCCCTCTGCCACACCAGTGCGAGCACTGGCACAGCGCCTCACACTCTGCACACCTAAAGCACACAGCAGTGACCAGGAAGAAATCCTCCAGACGGAGGCAGACAAATGCAAATCTCAGGCTGAGCATGGACAGGCTGAAATTGCAGAGAAAGTGTGAGTACGCCACAAAAGACATTCTCACTCCCACCCACAGAGCAGCTTCTGGAAGGTAACCCTTCCACCACAGCCAGAGTAAAGCACCATCTTTGACACTGGCATAGGTATGTCAGACCAGACTGGAACTAAAGCGGGCCTGGGGAAAGTGAGGACAAAGGGGCCATCTTTGAAAAGGTCAAGAGGGACCGACCAGTGAGAGCCAGTTCCGCCCAGAGATCACAACCCCTGCCCAGGTGGGAGGCATGCCTCTGGCCGAGGCTCAAACACTCAGGTGAACTCAGCCAGAGGTGCCCCGCCCTGCCCACCGGAATTTCTAAATTAAAACCGAAAGTGGTGAGCAGCTACCAGCGCCACGGAACAACCAGACGGGAGAACGAACAGTTCCCGAGACAGATAAATGGTCCCATCACAGAGGAAGCCCAATTCCCAGCTGGAAATGGAGCTGAATTCCATAGCCAGCTCCCTCCAGGAGGCTGCCCCAGCCAGGAGGGAGGAACCTCCCCCAGGCAAGCGACTCTCAGCCAGGTAAACCAGGCCAGAGGCACCCGCCCTGCTGAGTCCACAGCCTATTCAAAGCCAGGCGTTAAAGGCAGTGGCCCCACAGCATAGAGGAGGAGCCACGGTTTCCAAGACTGTTCACGTCACCCATCTACAGAGGACACCCAATTCCTACCTGCAAGCCGTGCAAACCACAGAGCCCCAAGATTTCACTAACGGGAGGAGGATCAAAGCAGATCCCCCCCTGCAAACTGAAAGCATGTCAAACCAGCTAAGCAGCAAAATAGACTGAAGACCATCACAAGGAAACCAAAGACTGTAGAAAGCCCACCGAAAACAAGAAAGACTCCATTTTTAAAGCATTTTTTAAACTTTTTTTTTTATTTCTGAGACATCGTTGGTTTTTTTGTTGGCCATTTTTATTTGTTTGTTTTATCAGGTTTTTTTTTTTTTTGGCTGTTTGTTTTTCTGTTTTTTTTTTTTTAATATAATTTTTCTTTGTTTTTTGCGTTTGTCTTCCAGTATTTTTTCTTTGTTTCTCTCTTCACATTCTGTTTATTTAAAATTACTTTCCTATGAATAACACCTTCACTCTTTTCTGCTAACTCTCCATTGTCTATCATTTTTACCTTATTTTTCTACTGATTCTACTCTTCTCCACATTTCCACGTCACTGAAACTAAACCAAAATCATCACACACACACACACACCCAATACATTTTACTCTATTCTCTTCACTACCTCTAACTTACCCTCCTGATTTACTTCCAGAACCTCCAGATTCCATTTACCCTTGGTTATTGGATAGAGGTTATCCCTGCTCAATCCGAGTGAATCAAAGGGGTTCATAGAGAAAGCCAGCCAGTCCAAAAAGAACTTAATATTAAGAATAAAAATTGCTCATAGGGTTGTAACAGTAAATAAGTAACTACTGAATACAGGGCTCAGGATTGGTTGTTATATCGAAATTGTATTCTTTAGGAACACCAAATCTAATTTTATATACAGGTATACAAGGTATTGTTATGCCCAAGTCGCGAGACGACCTCCAAGAAGACCACCGAGAGCCAAACGTTCCAAAATGCAAAAGCGAGGCTTTATTCAGGCAAGCTGCAGCTTGGGCCTCGTCCCATTCACCGATGCAGCAGAGATAGGGAGGAGGACCCCGAGCTGAAATCTTACAGGGTTTATAAAGGCAAAAACCACAAAGTTACAGTAACCAGGTGTTTACAGATCTGATTGGCTCTGGGCTAGGGGCAACATTCCAGGGTGCACAGAGGTTATTAAAACAGTCTCTCAGCTGTCTGGGTTCTGACAACCTGTCCTGCTAGATGGAATATTTTGGCGGCCAGGGTGGGCTCACAGTGCCTGTTTATCTTTGGCTAGCATGGCCATTTCTCAGACCTTGTACAGGCCCAAGGTTAGATAGCACAGAGTGGGGCCTGACTGGCTTTAAGAAAGCTTTGTTCAAGAAATTTACAGTTTAGTGGTCTCAGCACAAACAAGTCAGTTCTTACAGTTCAACATAAACAACAAGATGGCTACGGTTTGAAAATGGAGTCACTGCTGCCTCAAAGTAGGATTTACCTTCACTCTTCAGTATCTGTATATAATTGTGAACTTCTAAGATTTACACAACAGTGCTTGGTAAGGTCTGCTTTGGGTTTTGAACGGTGCTCACATGTGCTTGTAAATTAGCATTCCCAATCCAAATGGGAAGAAGAAAGATAAGAAAGATGGCAAACAATGGAGTCTTATTTCCAACTCAAAACAAGTGGGAAGCAGAGCATTAAATCAAGACATAGAAGAGAATCCTCAAAATGCTCTACAAAGTCTACTGATAAACATGATAAATGAAAAGTTTGAATCAATACATCAATCCTTCCATAAAGTAATAGACGATTTCATGGCCTTGACAAATAGAAAGATAAATGAACTTCAAGAGTCAAATGAAAAGATAGCTACCCAGCTAAAAGATTTGAGAGACAGCACTCAAAACCAAATTAATGAAGTAAAGAAGTCCATGCAGGACCTAAGAGATAATTATAGCAAGGACATAGAAATCATCAGGAAAGACCAGTCAGAAGGAAAAGAGATTCAGAATCAAGTCGCTAGCCTACAGTCCCAATTAGATGAAGGAGAGGATTGAATCTCAGGAGCTGAAGATTCCCTAGAATCTATGGAGAAAGATAAAAAATCAATACAAAACCAATCCAATCGACAAAACATCACTCCAGGAGCTCCACGACATGATCTGGAAGCCCAGTTTAAGGCTAATAGGTATTGAAGAAAACTTAGAGAAAGAAGTTAATGGAATAGGCAACCTATTTAACAGAATATTAGCTGAGAACTTCCCAAGTATCCAGAAGGATAGGCCTATACAGATACAAGAAGCATTTAGAAGCCCAAACCGAACAGACCAGAATAGGACATCCCACAGACACATTGTGATCAAAACAGGATCAATAGAGTCCAAGGAAAGAATTTTAAAGCTGTTAGGGAGAAGAAATTAATCACATATAAAGGGAAAGCAATCACAATTACCCCAGACTTTTCAGCAGACCATGAAAGCAAAGACAGCATCAAATGAGGTATGCCAAACCCTAAATAAAAATAACTGCCCACCAAGAATACTGTACCCAGCTAAACTCTCATTCATAGCTGAAGGTCAAATAAAAGTCTTCCACAGTAAGGAAAAACTGAAACAATATATCTCCACCAACACAGCTTTTTTTTTTTTTTAAGTTTTTGTTATAAAACTGATGTACAGAGAGGTTACAGTTTCATACGTTAGGCATTGGATACATTTCTTGTACTTTTGTTACCTTGTCCTTCATACCCCCCTCCCCCTCCCTTACCCTGTACCACCCTGAGGTGTTCAGTTCACTTACACCAAACAGTTTTGCAAGTATTGCTTTTGTAGTTGTTTCTCTTTTTTGCCCTGTGTCTCTCAATTTAGTATTCCCTTTCAATTTCCTAGTTCTAATACCCGTATACACGGTTTCCAATATACTCAGATAAGATTACATCGATAGTGTAGATACAATCACAAGAAGGTGATACAAGAATATCATCAATAGTAGAAGCTAGAGATACACATGGGATGTTGAAAGTAGTTACAACTGTGATATAACAATCATTTCCATAACATGGAGTTCATTTCACTTAGCATCATCTTATGTGATCATAAGGGTATAGCTATTGGGCTCTTGTGATGCTCTGCTGTGACTTACCTAAACCTGTGCTAATTATTCCCAATAAGGGAGACCATAGAGTCCCTCTTTCTTTGGGTCTGGCTCACTTCACTTAGTATAATTTTTTTCCAAGTCCTTCCATTTCCTTACAAATGGGACAATGTCATTCTTTCTGATAGAGGCATAAAATTCCATTGTGTATATGTACCACATTTTCCTGATCCATTCGTCTACGGAGGGGCATCTGGGTTGGTTCCAGATTCTCGCTATGACAAATTGCGCTGCAATGAACATTCCACCAACACAGCTTTATAGAAAATCCTCAAAGATGTACTATACAGGGAAAATAATCAAGATCACAATACAACTTCTGCACGGCAAAGGACATAGCTCGCAAGATAAACAGAAAGCCCACAGATTGGGAAAAGATCTTTACCGGCCATTCAACGGACAAAGGCCTCATATCTAAAATATATGCAGAACTATAAAATTACCCTCTTCCAAAACAAAACCACAAAGAACCAATAGCTCCCTCATCAAGTGGGCTAAAGACTTACAAAGAGACTTCTCTGATGAGAAAATGAGAATGGCCAGGAGACATATGAAAAAATGCTCTACGTCACTGCCCATAAAAGAAATGCAAATCAAACAACATTGAGATTCCATCTCACCCCAGTAAGAATGTCATATATCAAGAAAACTAACAATAACAATTGTTGGAGGGGATGTGGCCAAAAGGGAACCCTACTTCATTGTTGGTGGGAATGTAAACTGGTTCAGCCACTCTGGCAAGCAGTATGGAGATTCCTCAGAAGGCTAAATATAGAACTCCCCTATGACCCAGCAGCCTCACTTTTGGGTATCTGTCCAAAAGACCACAAACAAAATCACAGTAATCCCACCAGCACAACAATGTTCATCGCAGCACAATTTGTCATAGCCAGAATCTGGAACCAACCCAGATGCCCCTCAGTAGACGAATGGATCAGGAAAATGTGGTACATATACACAATGGAATTTTATGCCTCTATCAGAAAGAATGACATTGCCCCATTCATAAGGAAATGGAAGGACTTGAAAAAAATCATACTAAGTGAAGTGAGCCAGACCCAAAGAAACATGGACTCTATGGTCTCCCTTATTGGGAATACTTAGTACAGGTTTAGGCAAGTCCTAGCAGAGCATCACATGGCCCAATAGCTATACCCTTATGAACACCTAAGATGATGCTAAGTGGAATGAACTCCATGTTATGGAGACAATTGTTATATCACAGTTGTAACTACTTTCAACATCCCATGTGTATCTCTAGCTTCTACTATTGATGATATTCTTGTATCACCTTCTTGTGATTGTATCTACACTATCGATGTAATCTTATCTGAGTATATTGGAAACCGTGTATACGGGTATTAGAACTAGGAAATTGGAAGGGAATACCAAAATTGAGAAACACAGGGTTAAAAAAAATAAAAGAGAAACAACTACAAAAGCAATACTTGCAAAACTGTTTGGTGTAAGTGAACTGAACACCTCAGGGGGGGAAAGGGTAAGAGGGGGAGGGGTGTATGAGGGAGAAGGTATCAAACAGTACAAGAAATGTATCCAATGCCTAACGTATGAAACTTTAACCTCTCTGTACATCAGTTTGATAATAAAAATTTGAAAAAAAAAAAAGATCACAATACAGACGGCGAAATGAACCCTAAGTAGAAAACCAGAATATTAGATCAAGAATTTGGAAGACAGTTTTTAACAAGGTAGCTATAATGAAAAGAATAAACAATCATCTCTCAATCCTAACTCTCAACATTAATGGACTTAATTCTCCAATCAAATGACATAGGCTCATAAGTTGGATCAAAAATCAAGATCTATCTTTCTGCTGCCTCCGAGAGTCACATCTATTCAGCAAAAGTAAACGTCTTCTAAAACTCAAAGGCTGGAATAAAATCTACCAAGAAAATGGCCCCAATAAGCATGCTGGAGTTGCAGTCCTAGTATGAGATAAAATTGACCTCAAATTAAAAATGGTAAAGAGAAACAAATAAGGTTACTACATACTAATGAAGGGATATCTCCTATAGGAGGATATAACCATCCCAAATATCTACACATCAAATACAGGAGCACCCAACTTCATCAAACAAACACTACTGATTCTAAAAACACTCATAGAACCAAATACATTGATAGTTGGGGACTTCAACACTCCACTGTCAGGTCAACACACCAAAAACTGAACAAAAACAACACAGAACAGAACAACTGCATAAACCAACTAGACTTAACCGACATCTACAGAATATTCCACCCAGCAAAAACAGAATACACATTCTTTTCAGCACCACATGGAACATTCTCCAACATGGATCACATGTTAGGGCACAAAGAAAACCTGTACAGATTCAAAGTATCAAAACCATTCCCTGCATTCTCTCAGACCACAATAGAATAAAATTACAGCTCAACTCTAACATACACCACAGAAAATGCTACAATTCATGGAGACTAAACAACACACTGCTGAACCATCAGTGGGTCATTGAAGAAATTAAAACAAATTCAGGGCTGGGGATATAGCCTAGTGGCAAGAGTGCCTGCCTCGGATACACGAGGCCCTAGGTTCGATTCCCCAGCACCACATATACAGAAAACGGCTAGAAGCAGCGCTGTGGCTCAAGTGGCAGAGTGCTAGCCTTGAGCAAAAAGAAGCCAGGGACAGTGCTCAGGCCCTGAGTCCAAGCCCCAGGACTGGCCAAAAAACAAACAAACAAACAAACAAAAAAAACCAAATTCAAATGTTTATGGAATTCAACCAAGATGAGTACACAAAGTACCACCTCCTTTGGGACACAGCAATGGCAGTACTCAGAGGAAAATTTTATCTCTGAGTGCCTACACCAACAAACTAGAGAAACAGCAACTCAGCAACTTAAGGAAGCACCTTAATCTTCTCGAAAGAGAACAACAAATAAAACCCCAAGTCAATAGGTGGAAGCAAATAATTAAAATCAAATCAGAATTAAATCAATTAGAGACAAAAAAAACCATAGATAGTATCAACAAAAAAAGAGTTGGTTCTTTGAAAAAATTAACAACATAGACCCCTAGCAAACCTGACCAAAAAACAAAAGCAGCCAACACAGATAAACAAGATCAGAGATGAAACAAGTAACATCACCATAGAAACAACCAAAATTCAGAAAAGAATAATGGACTATTTTGCAAAACTTAATGCCAACAAATTTGAGAACCTGGAAGAAATAGATGATTTCCTAGAAAAAATTGATATCCCCAAACTCGACCATGAAGATTTAAACCTTCTGAACAGACCCATATCCAGCATTGAAATAGAAACAGCAATAAGTGATCTCCCATCCAAGAAAAGCCCAGGTCCAGGTGGATTCACAGCAGAATTCTGCAAAGCCTTCAAAACAGAACTCACACCAATATTTCTCAAACTCTTCAATGAAATTGAAAGAGAAAGTTCACTACCAGACACATTCTATGAAGCCAGTATAACCCTCATCTCAAAACCAGGCAGGGACTCATCACCGAAGAGAACTGTAGACCGATTTCCCTGATGAACATAGATGCAAAAATTCTCAACAAAATTCTAGCTAGTTGACTTAAACAGGTCATCAAATAAATCATACACCACGATCAAACTGGATTCATCCCAGGGATGCAAAGGTGGTTCAATATACACAAGTCAATTAGTGTAATCCACCACATCAAATGGAGTAAGGTAAAGACCCACATGGTTATATCGCTGGATGCAGAAAAGGCGTTCGATAAAATCCAGCACCCATTACGATAAAAGCCCTGGAAAAACTGGGATTCCAGGGAACACTCCTGAATATAATAAATGCAGTCTATGACAAACCAACAGCAAGCATAATTCTAAATGGTGAAAAACTAAATCCATTCCCTTTAAAATCGGGAGCAAGACAGGGATGTCCACTCTCTCCTCATAGTACTAGAGTACTCTCTCAACATAGTACTAGAATTCCTAGCCAGAGCAATTAGGCAAGAAGCAAATATAAAGGGGATCCAAATAGGAAAAGATGATGTTAACTTTTCTCTCTTCGCAGATGACATGATTCTATACCAAAAGAACGCCATAGACTCTACTCTCAAGCTACGAGAGCTGATCCAAAACTTTGGCAAAGTTGCAGGATATTAAATAAACCCTCAAAAATCAATGGCCTTTCAACATGCTAATGACCCGAACGCCGAGGCTGAAATCAGGAAAGCAACTCCTTTTGCAATAGCCTCAAAAAACATAAAATACCTAGGAATAACCTTAACCAAAGAAGCGAAAGACATCTATGATGAGAACTTTAAAAACATGAAAAACGAAATTAAGGCAGAACTAAGGAAATGGAAAAACCTCCTATGCTCCTGGATTGGGAGGATTATTATACTCAAATTGACAATATTGCCAAAGGCTATCTACAAATTCAATGCAATACCCATTAATATCCAAACACATTTTTTTAATGAAATAGAGGAAGCATACAGAAATTCATATGGAACAATAAAAGACCCAGAATAGCAAAAACAATCCTAAGCAGAAAGAACAGTGCTGGAGAAATTACAATACCAAACTTCAAGCTGTATTATAAAGCTATAGTAATACAAAACTGCTTGGTATTGGTACCGGAACAGGCCTGAAGACCGGTTGAACAGAATTGAAGACTCAAAAATGAACCCACAGAACTATGCCTACTTAATCTTTGATAAAGTAGCAAAAAAATATTCTGGAAGTAAGATAGCCTCTTTAACAAATGGTGCTGGCAAAATTGGTTCAACACATGCAACAAACTAAAACTAGATCCTTATATATCACCCTGCACCAAAATCAATTCCAAATGGATCAAATACTTCGAAATTAAAACAGATACACTTAAAACACTAAAGGAAGGAATAGGAGAAACACTTGGGCTCCTTGGCACATGGCAGAACTTCCTTAACAAAGACCCAGAAATGCTACAAATCAAAGAAAGGATGGACAAATGGGACTGCATCAAACTGCAGAGCTTCTGCAGGGCAAAGGACATAGCTCACAAGATAAACAGAAAGCCCACAGATTGGTAAAAGATCTTTACTGGCCATACCGGACAAAGGCCTCATCTCTAAAATATATGCAGAACTAAAAAAATGACATTCCTCCAAAACAAAACCGCAAAGAACCAATAGCCCCCTCAACAAGTGGACTAAAGACTTACAAAGGGACTTCTCTGATGAGGAAATTAGAATGGCCAAGTGACATATGAAAAAGGGCTCTACATCACTCCTATAAAATACATGCAAATCAAAATAACATTGAGATTCCATTTCACCCTAGTAAGAATGTCCTATATCAAGAAAACTAACAATGAGAAATGTTGGAAGGGATGTGGCCTAAAGGGAACCCTACTTCATTGTTTGTGGGAATGTAAACTGGTTCAGCCACTCTGGAATGTGGTATGGAGTTTCTTCTGAAGGCTAAACATAGAGCTACCCTATGACCCAGCAGCCCCACTTTTGGGCATCTACCCAAAAGACCACAAACAAGAACACACTAAAGCCACCAGCACAACAATATTCATCGCAGCTCAATTTGTCATAGCTAAAATATGGAACCAACCCAGATGCCCCTCATTAGACGAATGGATCAGGAAAATGTGGTACATATACACAATGGGATTTCGTGCCTCTATGAGAAAAAATGACATTGCCCCATTCATAAGGAAATGGAAGGACTTGGAAAATATTATACTAAGTGAAGTGAGCCAGACCCAAAGAAACATGGACTCTATGGTCTCCCTCATAGGGAATAATTAGCACAGGTTTAGGCTAGTCACAGCAGAGGATCACAAGAGCCCAATAGGTATACCCTTATGAACACAAAATATGATGCTAAGTGAAATGAACTCCATGTTATGGAAAAGACTGTGATATCACTATTTAATTACTTTCAACATGCAATGTGAAACTGTAGCTTCTATTATTGATGATCCTCTTGTATCCCTTCCTGTGGTTGTACCTGCACTATCACTATATCTTATCTGAGTACATTGGAAACTGTGAATACTTGTTGTAGAACTAGGAAAGTGAAAAGGAATACCAAAATCGAGAGACACAGGATAAAAAGACAAACGACTACAAAAGTAATACTTGCTAAACTGTTTGGTGTAAATCAACTAAACAACTAATGGGGGAGAGGAAAAGGGGGAGGGGAAGAGGGGAATGAGGGAGGAGGTAACAAACAGTACAAGAAATGTACTCCACTCTCAGTTCTGGCCTTTGGCAACCCTCGACCTTGACAGCTGATTGCCCAGTGACCTCACTTACTATCCCTTGGTTTATGCTTGGTGACCGAGCAGATGTACTTTTTTTTTCAAGTTTTGACTTCCCTGTGATAATGGAAGCCCTAACATCAGAAGCCCTTCAGAGCTATCCAATTCTTCGACTTTTATAAAACATGAAGATAGACAGCAGGAATGCTGTTATCACCCAAATCTCTGGCTTTTATAATATCAACCCTCCCAAGTGCTGTAAAGGCCGAAGTCAAGTGGAAGCTTCTGAGTAGCCAAACTCATTGTTAAAGTCTGAGTGGTGCCATTGTCCACAGTGTATTACTGAGATTTGTTTGTCCTGGTAACTAAATATGCTGTTCAGTGTAGAAACATGGGAAAATGTTGAAAAGTCTAAAGAAAACATGCCACTCTACTCAGTTACCAACACGTATCCTGTAGTAACAATTTCAGTGTATGTGTTCTAATTTTTTTCCTGTATGCATGTGTTATGTATGTGTAGTGGCTTTTAAAACCAAGTTACAATAATATGTACAAAAAAACTTGTAGCAATTTTTTCCATTTGGCAATTTTATGGCATACATCTTGTATGCAGAAAGTTAAAAGTATAGGATGTTGATAGGTACATCATTTATAATGTTAAACACTAGAAATCACTTCACTACCTGTTTTGGTTGAGATAAGTCTCTCCTAGAAGTCTCTGTGCTAAAGACTTGATCATTCAGAGATGTTGTGGAACGTTTAAGACATGGGGCGTAGTGGAAAGAAGTGAGGTCATTAGGGGTGTGTCTTTGAAGGGGATATGGAAACATCCGCCACTTTCCCTCTGCCTTTACTTCCTGTGTTCCATGAGATAAACATCTTCCTCTACCTTGAACTCCTGCATTGGTGTCCTGCCTCATCAAAAATCCCCCAAACAAACCTTTTATCTTCTTAAGTTGACTTGTTGGTTGACAGCCACAACCAACAAGTAGGGTAAAATGATTGAATGAAGATTCAATCTATGGTTGTTGATAGAGCTGGTAATTTTTTAAAGTGAGATCCATACATATACAGAATGGTCTCTTCTGTGAAAAAAAAAATCAAGTCAGAGACAGCACAGGTAATATATACCCAGTTTTGTGAAAAAGAAAAAAGTGCTCCTGTGGCACACATGCATGTACATGCAAACAGATGTGTAGAAAAAAGAATGGGAAGGGGACGTCAAAGTGTTCTGGGAGAGTCAGCTGTTGAGGATGGATGGATTAAAGGGATTGGCTCAACACTATCTTTTGTATTTTACCCTGTGTTTAGTAAATGATACCAGAATCCTTTGAAAAAAGAATTTATTCCTTTGTATAATTTTTTCCAAGTCCTTCCATTTCCTTACAAATGGGGCAATGTCATTCTTTCTGATAGAGGCATAAAATTCCATTGTGTATATGTACCACATTTTCCTGACCCATTCGTCTACTGAGGGGCATCTGGGTTGGTTCCATATTTTAGCTATGACAAGTTGTCCTGCAGTGAACATTGTTGTGCTGGTGGCTTTAGTATGTTCTTGTTTGTGGTCTTTTGGGTAGATGCCCAAAAGTGGGGCTGCTGGGTCATAGGGGAGCTCTATGTTATACTAAGTCAAGTGAGCCAGACCCAAAGAAACATGGACTCTATGGTTTCCCTCATAGGGAATAATTAGCCCAGGTATAGGTTAGTCACAGCAGAAGATCACAAGAGCCTAATAGCTATGACCTTATGAATGCATAAGATGATGCTAAGTGAAATGAACTCCATGTTATGGAAACGACTGTTATATCACTGTTGTAATTACTTTCAACATGCCATGTGAAACTGTAGCTTCTATTTTTGATGATCCTCTTGTATCCCCTTCCTGTGGTTGTACCCATACTATCACTGTATCTCATCTGACTACACTGGATACTGTATATGCTAGTATTAGAACTAGGGAAGTGAAAGGGAATATCAAAATCGAGAGACAAAGGATAAAAAGACAAATGACTCCAAAAGCAATACTTGCAAAAGCATTGGGTGTAGGCTAACTGAGCAACTCATGGGGGGAGAGGGAAAGGGGGAGGGAAAAGGGGGGATATGAGGGAAGAGGTAACAAACAGTACAAGAAATGTACCCAATGCCTAACGTATGAAACTGTAACCTCTCTGTACATCATGCTGACAATCAATAAGAAAAAACAAAAGAAGTTCTCTTGCATATCAAATTTGAGAGACAAAGCATAAAAAGACAAACTACTCCAAAAGCAATACTTGCAAAACCATTTAGTGTAAACCAACTGAACAACTCATGGGGGAAGAGGGAAAGGGGAGGGGGGAAGGGGGAATGAGGGAGGAGGTAACAAAGAGTACAAGAAATGTACCCAAGGCCTAACGTATGAAACTGTAACCTCTTTGTACATCAATTTGACAATAAAATAAAAATAAATAAATAAATAAATTTTACACACACACAAAAGAATTTATTCCTTTGTTTTGTACAGTGCAAATTATCTCTTCCTATCAGCCATTTGTCACCTATTATTTTGTCTGAGTTGTGTAGCACTTTAAGAAATCTGTGTCAAGAAATATCTCTTCTCTTGTTATGAATTCTGAATTGAAGTCCTGTCTAGGAAGGCTTTTCTCACTGTAAGACTTTGAATTGTCTGGATCCCCTTTGACCTTTTTATTGGGTTTTATATTATTTTTTACAACTATTTATCTAATAACTTGGTATTTATTTTTCTATGTGGTCTGCATAGTGGAATGCTTCCAAATATCCACCTGTTCTAGTGCCACTCTTTGGGAAATTAATGGATCTGGTTCTATGTATTCTAAAGTTCCAAATATCCTTGGACTGCTTATTAAGAATTGTGTAGAACTGTGGGTCTCTTTGTCTACAGTGGCCCAATTAAATGATCTGTTGATGTTGAAAATTTGAGAAACTTGTATGGTGAGATCTAGAGTCATCTTGGCACTAAATGAAAGCTGCTATTATACCCCAGAAACATCAACAACAGATTGTAGATCTAAGACTTTGAAAGGCCCGGGGAAGAAAGGGCATGTCTTATAAAACAAATATACAAACAAACCAACAATTTCAAGCTCTTTTTGTGGTAGAACTGTGGCAAAGTACTGGATTAAAAAAGCAAATAAGAGGGGCTGGGAATATGGCCTAATGGCAAGAGTGTTTGCCTGCCATACATGAAGCCTTGGGTTCGATTCTTCAGCACCACATATACAGAAAAAGCTAGAAGTGGCACTGTGGCTCAAGTGGTAGAGTGCTAGCCTTGAGCAAAAAGAAGCCAAGGACAGTGTTTAGGCCTGGAGTTCAAGGACTGGAAAAAAAAAAAAAAAGCAAATAAGACAAAAAGAAAAACAAACAGAAAAAGCCACCAGAAAACAAAATGGACCTTAAGCTCACTGGCACACTGCAATTCCAGTCATGTAGGAGAATTATACTTAGGGCCTGCCCTCAAGCAACACCAACCTGATCTGAAAAATAAGCTAAAGCAAAAAGGGATAGGAGTGTAGCCCAAGTGCTAAAGCATCTGCTTAGCCAGCAAAAGGCCCTATGTTCAAATTTCAGCACTGCCAAAAACAAAACAAAAAACAAAATTCCAACTGCATTTCCTGTAAGGATGGAGCAGGAGGCCTCCCTAAATATGCAGAGCCCCCAATCGCATCAGCCACACTCCCTGTAAAGGAAATGAGCCTGCACCAGGAGATCAGACTGAGGGGGTCATATGCCCTATGTCCTCCTATCTTTTCCTATTATCTTTTCCTGGATCTGTCTCTTTAAAGGCAGACCATTAAAACTACTACCCTTACAGGCCTGTCTCTTGTGATTTAAATCCCTGAGTTAATCTATCAAAGTGTGCAGCCTTCTGTCCCTTCACCTCTGAGAGCAGGGATACAACATGGCAGGGATGCCAGTTTCTTACCACAATGGCTATGGAATAGCTGCATCTGGTGAATTTGAAGTCAGATAAAACTCAAGTCCATGGGCTTGGCACGTGAGCCCTCTTGCTGAACTTTACATCCCACAGGTTGCTGAGGGCAGTGACTTTCTGCTATTTTCTCTTAAACGAGAGAGAGAGAGAGAGAGAGAGAGAGAGAGAGAGAGAGAGAGTTGGCTTGGGCCAGTTGTGAAGTAGATGAAGTTTATTTTTACATACCCATATTCACTATATTCCACAAATAAAAGTCCTTATGTGTGCTTGATGCCACCAGTGGCTCACACCCATAACCCTAACTACCCAGGAGCCTGAGATCTGGGGATTGAGGTTTGAGTCAGTCAAGGCAGGGGAGTCCTTGAGACTCTTCCTGTAATTAACTAGCAAAAACTACTGGATGTGTGGCCCAAGTGGTAGTGTGCTAGTCCTTGAATGAGAAAAACTAAGGGATAGCACTTAGGCCCTGAGCTCAAGCACCAGTACTGCACACACTCAAAAAAATTGTTAGGTAGGGACTTGGGATAGACTTTTACAAGGTTGTTGTGGAAGTAACCTTTCTTGTCAGAGGTTCCTGATCTGCCTGTATAAGCTCAATGACCCCAAGGAGGTTATGTCAGCTTGCTCAGACCTAGATTTCCCTATCAATACATCCCTGACCCCCAGGAAATATGGAGTTTTAATGCTGCAGTAAAGTATGGGCTAGGTGGTTTTACTGATGAGAACAGTGCCCATAATCATGCTTTCTTGTTGCACTTATGTGAGAGACTTATGTGATTGGTGTTCTTAAGATGATATACATGGGCTGGGGATATAGCCTAGTGGCAAGAGTGCCTGCCTCGGATACACGAGGCCCTAGGTTCGATTCCCCAGCACCACATATACAGAAAACGGCCAGAAGCGGCGCTGTGGCTCAAGTGGCAGAGTGCTAGCCTTGAGAGGGAAGAACCCAGGGACAGTGCTCAGGCCCTGAGTCCAAGGCCCAGGACTGGCCAAAAAAAAAAAAAAAGATGATATACAATTAGAACTCTAAGTAGTATTCTTTTCTTCATTCAAGTTCTTCTTTTTTAACTTTGTCCCTTTGAGCTTCAATAGCCAGGTGACAATAATTGTTTGATCCTGCAGACAGGTCTCTTTTTCCTAGTCTCGGCAATTTCTTCCTGTGCTCCTCAGGCTGGTTTGTTCATCAGCAAAGAAGACAGGTTTAGATGCTCCTGATCAGGCCCACCTTGTGAGACAGTTTAACAGGATCAAGTCTGCAGGCCACCGAAGAGTGACATTCGAATTATGATTCTCTGAGGGGGCAAGAAACACACTCAGACCACCAGAAGTCTCGTGTGTAGGATGCAAGAACTTCATTACAGAAGAAAAAGAGCATGTATCCTTCTAGTAAGCCCTACCTGGTTTTGACCCTAAGTGGACCCCTTAGATTCACTAACTGAAGACTGGCTAAGGACGATTTGGAGAATATGCAACTCAAGACAGATGAAATATTACTTGTGAATATAGTTGGCTTTTCTAACCCTCCTAATCCATCAATTGATTCAACCAACTGTGGATCAAAAATAGTAGGGAGAGGAAAAGATGTCCTAAACATGAAGACACTTTTCTTTTCTGGCATTTTTCCCCCCAAAGTGTAGTATTCAACTGTTTGCCTAGCATCAGCACTGTATTTTTACAATAAGTAATTTAGGGATAATTAAGTGAAGTATACAGGAGGAGGGACATTGGTCATATGCAAATACTAAATCATCTCATAGAAGTGATTTTGGCATCCACAATGAAGGAGTATCCTCCAAGGAAAGGGATGGATGATTGTACCTAGAAAGTTAGGAAGTCAAAAAGCAGCCCAGAGAGTGAGGCACATGTGGCAGTGGAGTGAATGCCTCATCTTGTAGTGTTCCTTCCAGCCAATACCCAAGGCCAGCTGTCTCTCAGCCAATCAGGACACTGTGATCCATAGGCAATTGTGGCATGCAGCACATTTGGCCATGCACCAAATAGAATGCAATAGATTCTCATTGTGGTAACTGTCTCTCAGTATCACAAATGTCTGCTCTTGAATGCATGTTCCTTCATTGGTTTTTCTCTCTGGATGAATTTATATTCTTGTGCAGAAAAGGATATTTCCAGTGTAGTTGTCCTGGTTAAGGACATTCTGTGGTGGCTTGAAGCAAGCTGACTTTTCTAGGAAATGACTTGTGGCTCGTGTTTCCTATAAAAGGACACCCATCTGCCAACAGTCTGAATTGTTTCAGTTGTTCATGCTGTTGATCCGTACATAGCCTGCTCTGTTCCAGAGGGGACTTGTGGATTTAGTCAGCAGATTACCACCATGGGTTTCTATAGATTATGTCAGTTTTGAGACAACACTTCCTTTTAGGGACCTGTATTATTTAACAGACAACGCATTCACAGCTACTGTTAGATCTGTGATTACCATTAATGCTGCCACTGATATGCCTGAGGGAGGGACCCAGCAGGTTCTCCCCAAGGTTTATTCTGAGATGGCGGAATTTACTCCAGCCTGGAAGGGAGAACAGGAGTAAAGTGCTATGCCAAGTTGTAGTAAGCCTTTGGCTATGTATTATCCCACAGTGTATGGGCACAGAAGTCCTGTGAATGGAAGTTCTAATCAAGGCTATTCTTTAGAAATATCCTGTCATCCAAATATGGGAACCTTGTATACCTTGGTCATACCTTACTGCCTTCTTTTACCTGCTATGCCTTCTGTTAGTTCTAATGGGACCCTGAGATCCCCGAGTCACTATCTCCGCAGACACAAAGAGAGCCCTCTGATAGTTTACCAGATTTGGGTGTTGGATTGACTGGGATCCTGAAGTGTGCAAAGATACTTTTCACTTCTTAATTAACTTAAGATTTTTTGTTTGTGTACTTGCCATTTGGGGGATAGAACCCAGGTATTGTACCTGTTAGGGAAGCTCTCTGTATCACTGAGCTATACCTCCATCCCAAAAGATACCTATTAATTCAATATCAGGCTGAATTACAGAAATTCCCCCCTACCCTCAGGTCCCTTTTCCATTTTTTAAGCCCACAACAGTATTGACATTTTTCTATTTATCTTTAAAATCTATAACAAGGGTGGAGCATGTGAGCAGAACTGAAAAACACTGAGGGGTAGAGTGCCACTGGAGCCTGAAGGGTGTCCCCTCAAAAGATGTGTAAATCCTAACCCCCAGCATATGTGAATATGACTGTACCTGGAAATATTATTTGCTTGTCACAAAGTCATGATAAAGTCATTGGGTGCATCTTCATCATGTGTTGCTGTCTCTGTCTTTATGGAAAGGGAACTTTTGGACTCAGACTCTCCTGCAGTAAGTGAGGCTGGTGTGAAAGACAATGGGAAACATTTTTCTGTGGATTAAGAAGTGCCTGAATCTACCAGAGCTTTTCCCTTGACCTTCAGAGGAACCAACCCAGCTCATGACTTAAGACCCGGCCTCTGAAACAGATGCATTCATAAACCTCAGCCCTAGATGATATTCTAAAAGAGATATGTTCTTCCCTGCTTGGTGTGAAGGCATATTTGATCAAATCATCTTGGAAGCAGAAAGCCATTTTACTATCTTACCAGTCATCCCTAAACTGCTGCATTGCTCATATTTTGGTTGGCACTGAGTCCTGAAGATTGCTCTCTGAACTTCCTGAGCTGCACAGGCCTGTCATTCTGGTAGAGTGCTAGCTGCGCTCCTCTTCTACAACATCACCCACTACTGTTTGTAGCAGTTAGAAGGCATGCAGAATGCAAGGGTGTTTGTTCTACCTCTGCCTCTATGATTATATCCCTCTGCAAATCCACCTGTTTTCCCACTGTTGAGGACCCTTGGATGACACTAGAGTCACCTGAAGAGTCTACAATTCTTCCCTTTTCTTCAGCTCTTTCCAACATCTGAAGTCCCTTTTGCTATGAAAGGACTCACATTTACAGTTTCCAGAGGTTAGGATGGAATGTCTTTGGAGGGGACATAATTTTGCCTTTCACATCCAGTGAGATCCTGTTCTGGGGCTGGAATTTTGGAGGAAAACCCCTCATACTGATATTTCTGAGCAGATGGGCTTCATACTGAAGAATGGGACACACCACAGGCAAAGCAGTTATGGACATTGAGGGAGCCACCATTTTGTCCCAATCATGTTCTTAGGACCAAGGCGGCCTGCCTGACCTCAGACTTTCCCATTTATTGAGCCAATGTATTTGTGGCTACCATAGTCATATATTCATCCTTCAGAAGTATAAATAGGTGAGGTATAAATAGGGCTCTTACTTATGCCTCACAGCATATCAAAAACATCTGAATGGATTCCTCCTAGGCTATTTTGTGGTGGCACATTTTTTTGAGAGGTGAGAAGTCTCTCCTTTGTTAACATCTCAAGTTCTTACCAACTCCCTTGAAATGTTGGGGCTTAGTGCATATTATTTTCTAGATGTCTACACATGGATAATATTAAACTTCTGAGGAGTGGCCTTGGCAGGAACCTTTAACAGTAATAGCACTCATTTTCTTACTGCAGAGGCATCAGAACTGAGACCCTTTGAGCTCAGCAGCTGCACTGGAGAATGAGTCCCTAGGAAGCAGCCCAGGCCTACTATACATGTCTCAGATTCCGTGATCTACTTCAGGGAATTCACAAAAAGTGTGCATCCTCCTAAAATTTTTCAAAGCTAGTGTCATCCTTAAGATAACTCATGATAATTTTTGAGTTTCAGCCTGAGAACTGACATAACATTTAGCATGTCTTTTTTTCACTGAGTGTTTTTTTTAAATGAAATAAAGTCATTCATTTTATTATACTAACTTCTTCCTATTTTATCCCTTACTGACAGTCAACTCAATACCAAAGAGGTAAATGGTTCCAGAATCTTTGTAATGCAGCTCCTAAGATGGGGGAGAGATCCTTGAGACTTAGGGAAATTCCACATTGACATATATAACTTCAATTCTAGAGGACTGGGGAGAAGTCAGTCTGTGAACAGGTCCCTCACTTCTCTGTAATAGCATGGCAAATGTATTTCAGTTATCTAATATATAACAAAACACTGTAAGACTAGTGGCTTAAAAATACCAAGTGTATGTATTTTACTTCTCAATCTGTACTTGGTTCAGAGTTCAGAGACAGCAGTCCATATATGTCAAGCCATCAAGGGATACGATGGTTTACATACAGTGGACCATCAACTGGCACCTCTGGTGGAGCTCCTAGCCAAATACCCACATGTGGCTTCTCTGTGGCTTGGACTTTCTTATAGTAGCTGGGACATTATCTGATGTGGCAGTCGCAGGGCCCTCCCAGGTTCAAGGACATGGAATTCCACTTCACCCTGTTAGGAAGTGCAGGGCCCATGGGACTAGAGTACCGCTATAATTATTGTGTCTGTAGCCAGGCTTTTACCTGGGAAGTATTCGGAAGTGAGGAACAATGCTGGGCTCAGGATGTGTTTGACCACTGGTGTGAACTGAGAGGCCTGAGTGTTTTCGTCCTAAAATCCCAAGGTGATCACTCTCCTAAAGGAGCTGTTTATTCTGTTGACCACAGAGATTCAAATTGGACAGAGTTGAAAGTCCAAGTTCCTGTTCATAAATAGTACCTGACCAATAGTTTTCGAGAGTTTCACTTGACTCCATCAACCCCAGCCTAGAAGTTCCATCTTCCACCATCTACTGTCCCCCTCCCAAGCTTTTACTCTTGAAGATCAGGGGGACAAATTCTCTATTCCACAGAGCAAAGACAGGTAGAGGATAAAAGACAAGAAACAATGGCATACTCAAGAGTAAACACGAATAACAAGTGTACTCAGAGGGGAGGATGGGCCAAGTTGAAGAGTCATATTTTTTTTTAAAGTGGAACAGTTTTGTGTTGAAAAGTCAGGCAGTGTTAAGGAGTATTGCAAACTAGGTAAATAGATATTTCTTTGTAAAATTCTAGAAAGCGATAGAACAATGTCTGTTGACTAGAGACAAAATGATTGTTGGTCTCGGGGAACCATGTGATCGAGGATGTCCCAGAATCTGCCCTGAACACAGACAAAAAGAAGTCTTCATCAAGCCCAATAAATATTTCTTTAGTTGGGTCTTGAACTGAACCTGAACTCATGGCCAGGATGTTCTCCCTTAGCTCTTTTGCTCAAGGTTGGCACTCTGCCACTTGAGCCTCACTTCCACTTCCAGCATTGTGCTAGTTAGCTAGAGGTAAGAGTCTCTCAGATTTGTCTGCCTCAGTTGACTTCAAATTGGGATCCTTAGATCTCAAGCCTCCTGAGTAGCTAGGATCACAAGCATGAGCCACCAGTTACCAGCCCAGTAACCATATGTTTGCAGATTTAACAATACACAAAAGCCTTGGAGTTCTATTACTTACTTGATATGACCTCTTGTTACTCATATAACTCATTGCTTCTTAGGGACATGGAAGGCCCTTAAGTTTGCTATTTATGTGATATCATTTTAGAAAACAGTTGATAAAATGACAAGTCCAATGGACATGCCAGGAAACTAAAAGATAAACAGACAAGTGTTGGGAGATGGAGAGGATCACTGGGAAAATAAACATTCTAAGCATTTCAGAGAGAAAAGGGTAAGGAAGTGCTGCAGGTGGATATTGGGGCCAGAATTATCTGGCACTGAGTCATGAGTAGAGAAGGACAGTGTAATTATGACTCTAATGGTGGAAACTGCCTTTCTGAATTGAGCCTAGGTTTTCCTGTGGATAATCACCCCACCACTAGGTCAGCATCAGCTATCAGAATGTAACACCTAAGACAGCTTATCATCATCTACTCTGATAATTGTTTTTCACCCCAAGCTTTGGATTGGCAAACTTGCTTTGTCCCTGTAAACCCTAACACTTCCAGCCTAAAGCACCCCCATCACACTTGACCTGGTATCCTACAACATCAGCCAGACTTCATGGGCTGCCAGACTTCATTTGTGGCTTCCTATCTGCCAACAAGCTTTCCTAGTGAAGTAAAGGAAAAAAATAAATAAAACTCTGTCTTCCTTGCCATCTTAGGTTCCCCAGCTGGGGCACTGGGAATTAAATGGATCAAAGCTAGATTAATAAGAGAAAAGCAGAATTGATTAGCCATACAGAATGCATACATGCAAGACAACTATGTGAGATACTCAAAGGAAAAGGAATGGTTAGATGCTTGTAAAATGCGTTAACAAAGAACAGTAAAAATGTCAAGAAGTGAAAAGCTGAAGAAAAAGGGGGTTCTTGGCTTCCATTGCCAACAAAGTGTGTGTGTGTGTGTGTGTGTGTGTGTGTGTGTGTGTGTGTGTGTGTGTGTAACTATGTGGGGAATGGAATGGAATATCAGTGCTGTCTTACTGAGGCTGGTCTTGAGATCACTTCAGTGCTGGCTTTGTCTTCATGACCACGCCCTTCCTTGTTTCTCAGGACTTTCTGCAGGTGGTCAGATCTGGGGAGCTTAGAGAAGGTTTTCTCTTTACTATCTTTTGTTTCTCATTTGCCAGTGATTAGCTCAATCATGATGCCATAGTGGCATATTTGGGGGTTGCATAGTCTGTTCCCTATAACAGTGTGGCTTGGAGATTTGAGAAAGAACAGGACATCTGGAATGTTTCCTTTTTATCTTCCTTGTAAGAAGAAACTAACTGACAGCACAGTGCCTAAAGAAGCAACACCAAAAAAGGGGACCCAAACACTAGCATTAATGTTGTAAGTAAGTGTTGCCCCCAGGGCCTTCTCCCAGTGGGAATCTGGGAATGTCAGCCTTGGAATCCAAAGATGCAAATACCAACAATGAATAACATATCAGGGAAAACCCCCACAAACCTGTCTTTCCTGAATATTTTGTTTTTCTTGTCATTGTCCCCTAAACAACACAGTATAGCAACTTCATGTAGTGCTTACCTTGTACTAGGGGTCATACGTGATATAAGAGATGACTTAAACTAGACAGAAAGATGTGACAAGTGTCTTTGTCAACACTGTGCCATTTTCTATGTGACACTTGATCCTTTGTAGATTTTGGCAAGGTGAGTGTCCTGGGAGCAGTCCCCCGTGGTTATGGCATTGGTAGAAATGATAGGGACAGCAGCTGAGCAAGGAGTCAGTCACTGTTTGAGGTCTTTGTCCTCTCTCCCATGGTGAATTGTCCTCATAGTCCTGCTCACTGGAAGCCAGGCCAGCTGCCTGAGGTACAATTTGCAACTCATACAGGAATTGCTCACAAGGGTGGTTTGCTATTTTCAGTGTCACAGACTTGCGCCCTGGAGACCTATATTTACAAGCCACTTTCTACTGGACTTAACCATAGGTTTATTTTTAAAGCTGTGCCCAGAGCCTTCGGCCAAAAAAAAAAGACCTTGCCAAGTCCTTGAGCCCATCCTCACATATTTGAGAAAATAACACTGAAGCTCTACCCCAGACAACCTTGGTCCAAGAAAAGAAGGATTGCAGGAACCTGTCCATCCTACTGTGGTTAGTTCCCTCCCTTTTGTGTCACATTTTCCACACGGTCCCACCATATGCTGTCCACTTGGCCACCAGCCAGAGTGACACTGGGGGCTGTGACACACAGGAGCCAGTACCAAGAACAGAGGGACAATGTGGTCAGTGTGCCGAGCACTTTTTCCATGATGCTACTGCTCCAAAGGTTGATCATCAGCTTATAGAAAATGCCTAGTTTCAGTCAACTGCCTCTTAATGTAGCCATATTCTGAGGTACTCACAGTTAGAGATTTGAAAGGAAGGGGAGCACAGTTCAACATTAGTAAATATATTTTTCATATTTATATGTATTTACTTATTAAAATAGATGTGCACTAGGCTGGGCTGGGGATGTTGCTCAGTGGGAAAGTGTGCATTCAGCATGCATAAAGCTTAGATTTGATCCCCAGTACTTCACCCAATAGAAAATAGGGTTGGAGGCATGGCTCAAGAGGTAGAATATCCAGGTAAGCATGCAAGCCAAGTGAGCATGAGGCCCTGAGTTTGGACCCCAGTTAGATATATAGATAGGTAGACAGACAGACAAAATTGTCAGGGATTAGATTAAAGGTTTTAAAATAATGCTCATATATTTTAGGAACAGCATGAATATTTCCATTTTGGAACTAGGACAAAACATACTACTTTTAAAATTCCTTTTACAAATGTAGCATATGTTTAATTTTAGCAACATTAAGCTATGTTATTTATAATTTGGCTCACTGAATTTATCACATGTACTCTGTAAAATATTCCAGTTCTGTTATTATTCATTTTACCATTACTATTCTTTTATTACTAGGGTTTGAACCCAGAGCCTTGTATTTGCTTGGCTAGTGCTCTACCACTTGAGCCACCCCTCCAGCTGAGCTTTTTGCTGATTATTTCAGAGATGGAGCTTCCCAGACTTCTGCCTTGACTGGGTTTAAACCATGATCCTCTAGATTTCAGCCTCCTGAGTAGCTGGGATTGCAGATGTGAGCCATTGGCATCTGGGAAATTTATGTGTGTGTGTGTGTGTGTGTGTGTGTGTGTGTGTGTGTTAATACTTATTGCTGAGCAGACTTCTGTACCAGGTAGCACTTCTGGAAGTAGTGAGCGCTCACATCTGTTTACCATACTTCTGCAATCTTGAGCACTGTCCTTTTAAAAGCTTCAAATAAAGGAGACACAGTTTTGGTGTTATTGTTGTTGTTGTTGTTGTTGTTTGGCCAGTCCTGGGCCTTGGACTCAGGGCCTGAGCACTGTCCCTGGCTTCTTCCTGCTCAAGGCTAGCACTCTGCCACCTGAGCCACAGCGCCCCTTCTGGCTGTTTTCCATATGTGTGGTGCTGGGGAATCGAACTGAGAGCTTCATGTGTAGGAGGCAAGCACTCTTGCCACTAGGCGATATTCCCAGCCCATTGGTTTTTTTTTTAATCAAGCACTAGTGAAAAATTTATGATACAAGGATTTCTTCACTTCCTGATCCAACTCCCAGTTCTGTCCCTTGGAGACAGTTATTTCTAATGGTTTCTGGGTTTAGTTCCTCTGGTGATTTATCTCCTCGTCTCATATGTGTTTGTCCTGCCACTTTATACACATGCACACGGGCATATACACATATGCGTGCACACACTTTTACATGCATTTTACTTCCTGCTGGGGAGATAAGGTTTAGATTCTCCTATACCACAGTCGAAGCTTTCGATATCAATTTCTTAAATTGTTGTGCTCTCTTCTTTATTCCATTTAAACCTTTCTATACTTGGCAAGGATAGACTGGTTTTCTCTTGACTGTATAGATATTAAGGACTGGAATTCTCTTACCCCTTCTGCCCCCTCCTTTTCTGTACCTCTTTTGTCAACTGTACCTCCTTCCCTCATCCATCCATCTATCCATTCCTTCTTTCTCTCTTTTTTCTTTCCTCCTTCCCTTACATTTTAAAGGTGGATGAAATTTGCATTAGTTCTGTCCTGCAATCATCACTGTATGTCTTAAAAGCTTTGTTCATAGGTTGATTCTTAGAACTCAGAAGTCAACTAAGCCCTTCTGTGGTTCCTTAAGTATCATCCCTTGAAGACCTAAGTAATGGAATTATGTTTCATTCTCCATGGTTCTAATGTCAGAATACTTTTTTCCACACAAAGGAAAAATTTTCCTATTGCCAAGGACAAATGGATCCTGTTTTCTTGCATTCTACAAACGATTCAATCATACATGGCTTTGATTTGGATTTTGTAGACTATCTTGTTTTTCCTATCATAAAATCATCTGCCTTCATGTCTTTTGGTTTACTTTTCCCATCTGCTGTTTTGACTTGTGCTTTTATCTTGGAGCCTGCTGAATTCGGACTTGGAATTTCTGTGTCCTAAGCCTCCTAAAGGCCTGACACCCAGTGATTTCTTTTTGCTGAACTTGGGTTTAGTTCTGACATTTTTTGTTGGATTAAATTGTTATGCTTATTTTTTCTGGAGTACATCCTCAAAGAACTTTCTCAGAAGAGGAGATAACATCATGTTCTACATCTGAATGATTTTATTTTGTCTCTATGTTCACTGCTACACTCCCATAGTAAAACTTTTAGATTCTTCTAGGTATTGGCCTCTACCTTAGTAGTTTACTAAGCTAGGTGCTGATGGGTCACACCTGTAATTCTGAGTAGCTAGGATCATGGGCCTGAGCCACTGGCACCTGGCTTGGTTTTTTTTTTTTAATTTTTTTTTTTATTTTAGGCATTCTGTGTGCCTAAATTTGCCCTGCTGGGACAAATTGTTTTCAAAACACAGTTATTCCAGTGTTACTACTGTTATGCTCGCGTTCAGGACCCCCGAAAAGAACACCAGAGACCAAGACCGATATAAACAGCAAAGAGGCATTTATTGCGAGCTAGCTCGGACCTCTGCTGATGATAATCAGAGTAGCTCGGACCTCTGCTGATGATAATCAGAGGTCCAGAGTCACAATCTAACAGTCTTTTTATACCATGAAACAAACAACTCTTAAGCAATCTGGGGAAACTTCCACACAGTCAGGCATGTTTGATTAACAATACATCACACTAAGCAAGCAGAGGGAAATAGGCTAATCTTATCTATAGTTAACTTTGTTAGCAGAGGGCTATAGTAAAACTTGGTTAGCAGAGGGCTAAACCGCATTCCTAAAGTTAAACTTCAATCTCTGTTTATATCTAACAAATACATCCTCCATATGAAAGATTCAGCAGTTTTTCTCAAAAAATGTTTTATGCACACTTTCTGTGTAACCTCCTGATTTAGGGGAGAGCAAGCTTAGATTTTTAAGATGGAGTCACTTAGGCCCTTTTCACTACCACTTATTTCTCCCCAAAGTCTGTTTTCCCAGATTCCCAGTAGGTGGCTTTCCTCCCAGTAACTTAATGCTTCTGATTTTATCTCCATTGTTTGCTGCTGAGCAGAGTTTGTGGTGGCTGGCCTCCTGCTCCAAGCCTTCTGGCAGGACTCTCCCAGCCACCAGGCCATCTAGGACCCACTTCCTCTGGGAACTATGGGCTCTTTTACTTTGAGCCACAGCACCCCTCCCCCCCCCGCCCCTCGGGCTTTTTGGCAGGCTTAAATTGCTGTAGCAATGACCCAGTGATTTCAGGTGTGGCATTTCTACAACAATTTTTTTTTTTTCTTGCCAATCCTGGGCCTTGGATTCAGGGCCTGGGCACTGTCCCTGGCTTCTCTTTGCTCAAGGCTAGCACTCTGCCACTTGAGCCACAGCACCACTTCTGGCTGTTTTCTATATATGTGGTTCTGGGGAATCAAACCCAGGGCTTCATGTATACGAGTCAAGCACTCTTGCCACTAGGCCAGTACCCAGACCCTCTACAACACTTTTGCCAGTCCTTCATGGTTAGAAGATGGCTGCTGGTGTTATGCCCAAGCCCTAGAAGACCACCAAGAGACCACCGAGAGCCAGACGTTCCGAAATGCAAAAGCAAGGCAAGGCTTTATTAGGCGAGCTGCAGCCCGGACCTCGTCCTACACACCGACGCAGCGGAGGTTAGGAGGAAGGTCCTGAGCAAAGTTTTACATGGGTATTTAAAGGGAAAAACCACAAAATTACATAAACCAGGTGCAAGCAGGGTTGGGGTGCGAGGACAAATCTGATTGGCTCGGGGCTAGGGGATTCTGAAATTGATTGATGGACATTCCAGGGCAGTCAACGTTCCCAAACCGGTTTGGCCATCTGGGAAATGGGCTTTATGGCCGGTTGGTTTCGGCACAAACATCCGCACAAACTACTTCATTCCTGGAATCTGTACAATTTCTGGCTAGTTTCACCATAAACAAGTCATTTGCTGGGTTTTACGTATGTGCAGGGTTATTCTTAGCTTAACACAAACAACAAGATGGTTGCAGTTTCAAGATGGAGTTGTCCTAGTCTTTCATTCCCCCCTGGACTTATGGACATGAAGCACAATCCTGTGTTTCAGGCCGTAAACTAAATTCCAATTGCTCTCTCTCTGGAAGAGGTATATACATGCTTTTTTTTTTTTTGTCCCAATAAAGTAGATATTAAGGTAGTAAGCCACGGGGAATAATTTCCTCTTCCTTTTCTACAATGGGGCCATGATCTCATGACTCCAGTGGCCCGGGGAGTTACAGTAGCTCGGGCTGGAGGCTGGGGAAGATATATCAATTCTGGTGCCCACTATTCTATCATCCCCAAGCTGCCGACCACCCATAGGTAGGGTTTATGGGAGTCTAGGTTCTCTCCCTAGCTACCAAAGCACCAACCATACATAGCAGGCCTAGCAAGGTAAAGTTAGCCAAGTCCATCTTTTGGTACGTGGCCTCTGTTGTGGCTAATCTGCCACCGGGGTAGAATGTTCTCTCTCACTGTGAATGGGTCCACTGGCTCCAGTCATTTTTATGGCGTGGGTAAAGAGAATCCAGGTTGCAGTTCTGTCCACCCTGAGTGTGGTGGGAGTTGTCAGCAGCAGGATGTAAGGACCCTTCCAACGTGGTTCCAGGTTCCCTTGTCGGTGGCACTTTACTCAGTTGGTAGCGGGTGTGGCTCAGAAGGAGGTCCAGTCTCATAAAGGGCCTTTTAGCTTGGGCCAGATCGCTTGGTGGACCTGCTATAGGGCTCTGAGGGGGGATAAAGGCTCATAAAAAATTCGATTGTAGGTTAGGAATTATGGGAGGGGATCCCAAATCTGATCCTAAGGCTACACATGAGCAAATCCAGGCTTTACCTACAAAACCATCTCAGCGAGGGAATCAAGCAGTTAATGGTACATGAGATCTTTCTGGTTAACATTTAGATGACATCACACAAGTCCCTTATCCCTGCAGATGCAGGTACAGATAGTTTCACGGTGAAGCCCTAATTCTGACCCTATTTACCTATTTATATTATAGCCAATTTGATTACATACCAACTTTACTCATAAGCTCTAATTTTAAGACATACTGATATCATTTGCTTCATACTCAAACTTTCTAGGGATTGTCTTTCCTCATGCCAGCAGCGACTTACTGGAACATTCTGTGACATTTGACTTTTTAAATCCCTTTCTTAATCTCCAAGGCTTGCTATACTAACTTTCCTCTTTACAGTTTCTGGGGCTTCTTTGCTGCCGGAGTTTTACTGTCTACATTTTCTTTTCCTCTAGTTTGTAGAATCTGGTTTATCAAGGCAATTTACTGTGACTCTACCCACAGGCTGTTGGGGAAAACAAAGGTGGGGCAAGGGTCAGCCTGATGGGGACTGCTGCTCCTAAAAAGCCAGACCAGAGCCAACTATCATGAGTTACTATTTTAGAGTGGATTTTTCCAGTTTCCAGTGCCTCTAAGTGCCTAAGGTTGGCCGGTGGCATCTGTAAGATGCACCCCCAGGAGGTCTCCATGAAGATGCCCCAGCAGTTTAAATCTCTGTCCAGTTACCTGGGTACCTGGCATACCTGATGGCAGTTACCTCCCTTTCTTCTGAGGTCACACCCTAATTTATCTGGACACATTTTAATATTTCCACTCCAGGCATTTCCTGGAAGTGACACTCCAGCCTGTCATACATGCTTTGAATTTAGCAGCAGGCCAGTCTGCTTGAAAATTTCTTACAATATCCAATTTTCTTAATAGAGTTAGTTAACTCCACTCAACTCAAGAATGTCCCCCTGAAATTTTAGTTTCAGCAGATCCAAAGTACTTTCCAGCAGAAATCAGCTGCTTGTGATAAGAGTCCCATTTGTTTTACAAAGATAGGGCTACACTGGGTGAAGATGTAGATTCTTTTAGATGACTGTCAGACTGTCCTTGATAGCTTAACCTAAGTTAACCTAAGGCATAACTTTAGTCAAATTTCCTTGTATTTTCCTGATTCCTTCTTAAGCACACTAGCTTTTGTAGGCTGGCACATCACTGAATGTCAAGACAGCTTTAGGCAATCAATGGCCCTTGGGTCATTTTGCCAGGGCAATAAGTTTAAATCAAATATTTCCAATAAGGCTAGGGTTTTGTTTTTTAACCAACATAGAAGGTTTGGCCTGTAACCATTTCTCACAAGTGCAGTTTCTGTACACTGTTACCTCTGTTTTCCATGCCCCTAGTTTATCCTGTCTTATTTTCCCAAAAACAACTTTGGTCCCTTGGTCCTAAAAGGGGGGCTGATGGGCGAAGATCATCCATCTTCTGTAACTTCTTCAGGCTGACTCAGGGGCGTTGGCCTTACCTAGCCAGGAACCTATAACCTTAGTCTACTTTACCAAGGGGCTGCAGGGTCAGATGTCCAGTAGGAGCTTTACTCCAAAGTGGAAATTACATTCAACATTTAACTTTAACTTAACTATACAGACTTTTGGGGCTACCACAGTGTAGCCTTTTAACATTCTAGTTTGTAAAAGCTTTTTCCTGACTGGCTGGGGAACTGATCTCTGATGACCAAAAAAAATGCCTACATTACCTTTGCAGGCCTTTAACAGATCTCAATAAGGACACAATCTCAGGTCCACAAACTTTCTTTCCTGAACAGATGTATCAGCTTAAAATTCTCACTGCCAGTCAGGGCTTTGAGTAGATGCAGGGGGTTGGGATTTTCAAACTATCCCCTATTTAACAAACTTGGCTTTACTACCCACTACCGCAGATGACTGGCAAGTTCCTGTCCAGTTACAAAATAGATAGACATGGGCAATAAAAGGCATGCTTACGAACTATTCTTCTAGGACCTCCCGGCTCTGATTAACTTTTGAAAGGCCAAACAGGAGTGACTCTAGGATCTGACACGCTCTCTGTCATCCAAGCAGTGGCTTACTGCCTCTGGATGCGCAATCACTCTGTCCCAGGAGTAACTTTTCCATGCTGGTATAAATGCACCTTTGTCATTTCTCTTGGTCCATCACTGGACTTGGACTCAGGGCCTGAGTGCTGTCCCTCAGCTCTCCAGCTCAAGACTAGCACCCTACCATTTTGAGCCTCAAAGCAACTCATGACTATTTCCAGCACTTCTGCTGGTCAGCTGGACACGAAGACTCCCACAGGGACCTTTCTCTGCCCGGGCTGGCTTCGAACAGCAGATTTCAGATCAATGAGTCTTACAAGAGGCCACTTAACTCCAATTAAAAGCAACAAGGTGGTCCACACAGAAATAGTTTTTAAGCATACTCTTACCTGGAGCTTATTAAGGGCCAGTGTTAGATCTTGACAAACTTGTAGGGATCATCTGTCCTTCTCTATGGGCCTGCTGGAAATGGTTACAAAAAAAACTACAGAGAAACTGGAATGGCAATTAAACATTTTGGTAGCTATAATTCTCCTTTTTTCACTTTGCAATAATCATTTAGGACAATTTTACTTCCAGATTTCTTATCTAGAAATGCATTCTTGATTTTCAAGGCCTTTTACTAACCTCTGCTTAACACTAACACTTTAGCTCTTATCTGTGTTGGAAAAACTCTGAAGCTTAGAGGCATTCTGAAACCGGTACTGCCCTTTGCCTTTGGGCTGCCCGTTTTAAAAGAGCCTTTTTTTTTCTTTTTTTTTTTTTCTTTTTCTTTAGTCCCAGTTACCACATGGCATGAAGACCTTTGGACTCAAATGACAATTTTTCCTTAATGCAAGAATTACAATTACAAAATTAGAAATACTTATCCATTCAGCTTTCCAATAAATTAGTGAGAAATGTTAGCACATTTTGCTATTTCTTCCTATATACACAGAGTTAATGAGAGTTTACTTCTATACTTGCCTCATTATGTGTAACTTAAGATAGTTACGAGTCTTACTATTACATCACATAAAATTCAGTACCTGAATCATTAAACTGATATCCAAAACAATTATAACAAAAGTACTTTTAACTGTTCACCAGAATTACAAACAAGAAATCCAGTCTCAGCATCTTTGCTTTTTCAATACGTCCAAATTGCAAAAATAGCACAGGAATCAGATCACATCAGATAAATATACTTTTTAACCATTTAAAAAACTTTTTCAGTTCTTAGTACCTCAAGGGGCAGTTTTTAAAAATTCCAGCCAAACCATTCATTTTTACCACCAGGTTTCCAAAGTTCACCTGAAAACAAGAGTCAAAAGAGAGGCCTCCATGGCCTGTCCTGCCAAACAGCCTATTTTCATCCTTTCATCCTACTCCTCAGAGCTTGATGAACTGTCTTGGTGCCGGCCCCACTTCTCTTCCACTATGAAAGGACACCCCCTTTTGGCTGTCCCACCACGTGGATTCCCTCCAGGGCCTGTGCCACCACGTGGGCTGGCTAAGCTGTACTGTTGCCAGACCACCCCTCACTCCTGTGGATAGGCACACAGGCCCATTTTTTTTTTTTCTAGAAACCCAAGCAATTTTTTCTTTTTTTAACAGTGATAAACCTTTACATCAAAATTTCTGACACTTAACCTTAATTTCTTTTTTTAATTAATGAAACATTTTCTTTAACTACAGTTCCTCTTTAAAACAATGCAATAATCCTTTAAAGCATTTGGTAACGCCCAAACTTAATAACCATTTGAATTTAAACTTAAACTCACTCAATTTTACATCATGCTAACAGTCTTGTACATGTTCACACTCACACATGCACACACACACACACACACACACATTTAAAAGATCTTAAAGCGCACAAAATAAACATCGGCCGTACATTTTCCAGTGGCAGGAGGTATTTTTGCCAATCTTACTCCTGCAACACCCAAATTTTAAGACAAAGCTTTTAACAAATGATTTTAGCATTCTCCAGCCTCATTTTCCAGGGCTTGATAATTTTAGCAAAACATTTTAGCACACCAAATAATTTTCTGCTGAAGAAGGCTGGGTGGGGGTCACCCAGAGTTCTTTTTGCAGACACTCACACTCTGATTGTGAGCTGTCGCCTGTACATTTTTCAAATGAGCTAAACATAAATCCAAGGGGGTAGAGGGAATCTGTCCCATTACGTCCGTCACAGTCAGGAGATACAAAAAACAGGGAAGAAGAGTCCAGACCAGACAATTTTTTTTTCTACAACATAATCTTTTTTAGTATGTAATTGGATTTACTATTACTTTCTTTTCTAATTTACCACCAGACCTAGTCTCCTCTATACTCACTCTCATCCTAGGCCCTTCTGCTTTCAATTTCACTTTCTCTTTTACATCAAAGTCCAATTAACCACATCATTTAGACTTCTCAGAGCATTTTACATAAACCAGACAAACATACAAAAGTGACGAGAGTAAAAGCAGTTTGACAAATCTGGAGAAGCAACGCTGCTAAGAAAAGGTAGGGAGGAAAATTCTGCTGGGGACATAAAGAGAAAGAGAAGGAGTCACGTCTGGAAGTCGTCTGTTTGCCACTTTCTTAGCTTAGTCCCCATGCCTAGGAGGAATTTCTCCCGCCAGTGTGGAGGGAGGTTAGACACAGTTACACACAGACCACATAAAAAACACATAAAGGAATTAATATGCCATAAACAATCTACTAATTTCGGCGCCAACACAGGACAAGGTAACAAAACAGGTTATGCAGGTTTGACACAAAAGAGACTGTCAGACTCACAAATAATGCACAGACAGCGCTGCGCGGTGGGGTCACTCCCCGCCACCTGAGGGTGGCTTGGGCTGGAGGACTTGGGGGGTCCTTCCAGTGGGCTAGGATCAAGTCTAGGGGGCTAGATGGTACATTACCTATAGCTCTGGTCAGGTGTTCAATCCAGACAGCTACAAAAAACACAACAATTACAACAACAGAAAAGGTACCAAACACACAGGCCTGAGTAAAAGACAAGTTACAAGTTACTAGTACAAGTTGGAGATCTCCCAAGTCGGCCCCCAACCTCCTGCGAGGGTGCAGAAGGAATGGACCCAAGTTCAAGGTGGGCAGGTTGAGCCTCGGTGAGGAGACTCTCCCAGTCAGTGCCGGCTAGAAACCAGACTGATTTGTGCCCTACAAGTATCAAGGCGGGGTTCCAGGGGTCCCCCATCAAGGGTGGAGGGTCTGAGACGTCTCCCAATTCCTCCAGAGCTGTCATATGAGCACGTCTGCTCTGACAATCCCTAAAAAAAAATAAAACAAACCAGAACGGCCGTATTCAAGAGAAAATGAAAGTAAAAAAAAAACCACACACCTAGACAAAGGACAGGACAAGACAAATTAACAGCGCTGTTTCTCACCTTCGGGGTCTGGGGTCTCGGGGGTCTTTGGGGATCCCGGACGAGCCCCCAACTGTTATGCCCAAGCCCTAGAAGACCACCAAGAGACCACCGAGAGCCAGACGTTCCGAAATGCAAAAGCAAGGCAAGGCTTTATTAGGCGAGCTGCAGCCCGGACCTCGTCCTACACACCGACGCAGCGGAGGTTAGGAGGAAGGTCCTGAGCAAAGTTTTACATGGGTATTTAAAGGGAAAAACCACAAAATTACATAAACCAGGTGCAAGCAGGGTTGGGGTGCGAGGACAAATCTGATTGGCTCGGGGCTAGGGGATTCTGAAATTGATTGATGGACATTCCAGGGCAGTCAACGTTCCCAAACCGGTTTGGCCATCTGGGAAATGGGCTTTATGGCCGGTTGGTTTCGGCACAAACATCCGCACAAACTACTTCATTCCTGGAATCTGTACAATTTCTGGCTAGTTTCACCATAAACAAGTCATTTGCTGGGTTTTACGTATGTGCAGGGTTATTCTTAGCTTAACACAAACAACAAGATGGTTGCAGTTTCAAGATGGAGTTGTCCTAGTCTTTCACTGGTACTCATTGAAGTAGAGTGGGAGTTTGCTACAATGAAACGGGTCCCCCCCCAAGGGAGGGTGATTCCTGGTTCCCCCAAGAGTCCACCACACAGTCTCCAGCTACAAGGTGACAAAAAGACAGATTTATTGGGGAAGTAAAAAGGGAACAAAAAAGGAACCGACCGGCCTTGGTCGCAGCCCAGACTCGGGAGCTGAAACTGCTGACCAGGTGTGCAGGATCAGGGCCCAAACTTGGGAGCTGGAGCCGCCCGCACGTGTGTAGCCCAGACTCGGGAGCTGGGACCCCGTGTCCGTGTAGCCTTCCAGCCTGGTTATAAGGCAAACATCACAGACAAACTTGTCACACGCAGGTGACCAATGAAGATACTACACTTACAGAGCATGCTAGGCCGCATGCAGGTGGCCAACAGAGTTACAGTCTGTCTCATAATATCTATTTGAACTAACCTATCATTCTAGTTAGAATTGGCGCATGGATTTGGCAGGGTTCACATGATGCCGGTGGATAGGCCTACTCAAAGCAGGTTCCCTTGAAGCTCCCAGGCCTCAGGCCTCTACATAACTTATCATAATAAGGAGGAGGACACAGGTTCCCTTGAAGCTCCCAGGCCTCAGGTAGTCAATTTACATAACTTAACATAGTAAAGGGGAGCTTCCCTGAATAGGGTGGGGGAGGGCTTAGTGGAGATGGAGTTGGCTTCTGCTCTTATCTGAGCTGGAGTCAACCTGAAGTCCCTCCATAGTTAATGATGGCACTGGCCAGATCTGGCCTCCCTATTATACTCATGCCATCATCTTTGAGCTTGACATATAAAGAAGAGAGCCTGACAGCTGTCTCTGCAGCACACTGTTGCATGGCCTAAGACCAGGTCACGTTCACCCCAAGTTTCAGGGGCACCTGGCACAGTACTGTCTATAGTAGGAGGCAGAATAATGAGGAAAAACCAGAAGCCCTTCAAAATGTGGGTTTGTTGATTCAGTGATGGCTCCAGAGCATGGGGTGTAGCTTTGTTCCCACTTGCCTATGGTCTGCCACATGCATCAAAATCACCCTATAGACAAGGTTCACACACATGCATGGTGTTAAAATGCCCACACTATTGTCATGCCTCATCATTATGCATGGCATCAAAATGCACAGTGTGAAACAAAAGCCTCACTGGGAAAAGAAGCTCATGACTTTGAAACAGGCACTGCTGCACCAACTCCAGAGTTTTGGTCCATTTGTTCCAAAATTGGATTTACATTTCTTATTATAATTGATTTTACCATTACTGCCTGGGTCATTTCTGTGGCATTCTATACTCAGGCATGATTTAAATTAGCAGGGCTTGATTTACTCATCATTAAGAAATGGACAGAAAAAAAAAAGAACAGCTGGTAACTGGTGGTTCACACCTGTAATCCTGAGAATCACAGTTGGAAGCCAGTCTCAGCAGGAAGTCCATGAGACTCTTAGCTCCAGTTAAGCATCAAAAAGCTGGAAGTGGATTTCTGGCTTAGTGGTAGAACACTACCCTTGAGAGCAAGAGCAAGAGCAAGAGCAAGAGCAAGGATAGTGCTCCTGAGTTCAAGCCCCAGGACTGGCACCAAAAACAACTGGTCCTACACTTGCACAAGAACTTGTATCTCCTGGCTCTTCTCTCTGAAGCCCCAAGCATGGCTTTGGCCTATACCTTTCCTCATTTGCACCCTGTCCCTCTTGTCCACCCCTATTGCTTCCTCCAGTGGCCCTCATGCTGACTGCTGATTGAGTGAAGATCTGGATGTGTAAGGCCCTTGATGACTCTCTTTCCAGGTGGGGCATCTTACTGTACACACCCCATCAAACCAGGTCCTCGTACATGTCCCACAGGAGTGCTGCATCACCGGAAAGTAACACAGAGAGCACTGGGTAGAAAGCTGCACAGAAGACCCCAGAAGGAGCTTGTCCAGGCTGCAGAGTGACTAGAGGCAGGTGCAAGATGATCAGAGGAAGTTCTGGGGTAACCATAGCTGAGCTCCCAAGACCTAGTAGGGAGCTACAAGTAGGAAGGGGCGGGCAGGCATAGGTACTCAGAAGCTTAGCAATATAAACATCAGAGGATCCAGGCATTTCATCAGGTGTGTCAGGTGAGGACTTGTTAATGTGAAATGTAGAAGATTGACTTCTGCAGAATCTTGGCGTCTGCAGGTCTGTGCTTCCCCATAGAGCACATTGAGGGAGAACTGAACAAACTCTGGGTACATGGCTTTCTACTACAGGTGCTCGATTCATAGCTAGGCCCACCCACCATGTGGCTTTTCAAAGCATCAGAAATTTTTACTTTATCATTTCAATTAGGCACATTCACTTTCACCTTGCTTTTGGGGGGCACTATTTGCTTTTGCGTTGAGGGCTGGTTTTCACAAAACTAAAGGCAGGGAGATAGGAATGACTGAGGGGATTTTATCTGCCTCAAATGAGTTGCATGATACACATACAAGCAGGACTTTGAAATTTTTGTTTTGAAGTTTCTTTTGCTCTTTTAAGTTTCTTACTGTATTTTTGGATCTTCCTTGGTTGAAGCTACACATATGAAGCCTGTGGCTCAGGTGGGTTGACTGTAAATTAAATAAACATTTGCTTCCTTGGCTGACTTCTCCGGTCATAGCTGTGAGCCCTGATTACTTGGCCCTCAGGACTAATGAATGGGTTTTTGGTGCTGAGGACACAACCTCTAGGTGGCATCTCAAGGGAGATTTCCAGAGTTAATATGAGCCAGGTGCTGGTTGCTCATGCCTGTAATGCTAGCTACTCTGAAGGCTGAGATCTGAGAATCACCATTCAAAGCCAGCCTGGGCAGGAAAGGCCATGAGACTCTTATCTTCAATTATCTATCAGAAAACCAGAAATGGTAGAATACTACTAGGCTTAAGCAGAAGACCTCCAAGACAGCAGCCAGGCCCTGAGTTCCAGCCCCATGACTGACAATAAAACAAAACAAAACAAAAACAAAACAGAGTAAGTATATCGCCATAGTGATTATTTGCTTCAGCTCCCCATTTCCTAGGTTGTGTTTAGCAACCAGTGTTCGACTATACCACAGCTACTAATTGGTGGTCATCTGAAATGTTTTTCCTATTATTGTAGGTTAGGAAATGGCAATTTAGCTCAAATCAGACCACATCATCATTTGCAGGACTGCTGAAAACCTTTAATGTTGCAATGGATTCTCTTAATAGGCAAGATCAGATTCAGCATTCTGCTAACTTGTTCGTGCACAGAATTTTTTCTCTAGTGTCTTATGAATGTACTTTTTAAAATGAAATACATTTTGGGAAATGTATGCAATGCTAGTGACAATGACAACTCTCTGTGGGTGTGTAGTATAATTTTTTTTGTCTTGCCTTGATTATAAAGAACATACTTTTAGAAGCTGGAGGTATGACTCCAGTGGTAGAACATCTACATAGCAGGAACAAGGAGAATATTTTTGACACGCTTCATTAAGAGTAAAGCTTATAGGCACTTAAAAAAAAATCAGTGCTGGGACTTGAACTCAGGACCTGGGTGCTGTCCCTTAGCTTTTTTTTTTTTTTTTTTTTAACGTTTTTGTTGGTCATGGGGCTTGAACTCTGGGTCTAGGCACTGTCCCTGAGGTCTTCAGCTCAAGGCTAGTGCTCTACCACTTGAGCCACAGCGCCACTTCTGGTTTTATGGTGGTTAATTGAAGGTAAGAGTCTCATGGACTTTCCTGACCAGGCTGGATTTGAACTGTGATCCTCAGATCTTAGTCTCCTGAGTCACTTATAGGCACTTTTTAAAAGAAAAAAAAAATCAAGGATTTTCTTAATATTTTTTTCTCGTAAAGAACCTTGGTCTTATTTGTCTAGATTTGTTTCAGATGATTCATTCTTGTTCCATCAATCTAGGTTTCTGTCTTCTTGCCAGTGCTATACCTGCTTGATTTAATTTTAGAGTAAATCTTAGAATGGGATCTTGTGACTCCCACAACTTCATTTTCCTTTTTAAAAATGGTTTCAATCATTCTACCATCTTTACACTTTGATTTCATTTTTGAAGTCAGCTTCTTTATATCTATAGAAAATCTCACTGAAACTTTTTGTTGTGGTGTTGGGGTTTGTACTCTAGATCTCACACTTCCTAGGCAAGTCCTAAACCCATTTGCTTTTAGTTTGTTTTTGAAATGTGGCCTCACACTATTTTGGCCTGGCCAGTCTTGGAATGTAATCTACCTACCATCCCTCCCCCTCCACTTCCTGAGTGTCTGGGATTATAAACACATACTACCATCCCAAGCTCCTGGTGAAATTTAGATTTGAGATTGTATTTCTCTTATGGCTAGTTGGAGAAAACTGTTATCTTTACCATGTGGATTTTTGGACTCTGCAGATATAGTATGTCTCTCCATTATTTAGATCTTTGCTCATTTCTTTCAAAAGTTTGTGGTAGTAGTCCAGCCTGCGAGCTGTTTATATACTTTAATAGATGAATTCCTAAATTACTAAAGATATTTCAATCATTTCATTATTCATGTATTCATTACTAAAATGTAGAAACAGGTCATTCTTCTATGTTCATATTGTTTCATTTGTTCTTGCTACATTCACAGTAGTTGCGAAAGTTTTATACATGATAGGCATGAGGCTATCTCTGAACAAGGACCTAATATGTGGTTCTTAGACCTTGGTGGTGGTTTCATTGGTTGTCAGGACTCGACTGTCCTGGTTTTGGGAATGGGGTTAATTGATCCCTTCTCAGATTTCTGTCTTTGGTGGAAAACATGAGGAAAAGCATGATATAGAAAGCTGCTTAATTCTGCTACTTGACAAATTTATGTCTCAGAACAAAAGAGGTGTGTGTGTGTGTGTGTGTGTGTGTGTGTGTGTGTGTGTGTGTTCCTTAACCCAGATCTCAATCTGTGACAGGAAAGTCCAGACAACCTTGTGCCCAATAAATTACAGAATTGTCTGTGTATCCTCTTGTTAGGAGTTTCTGGAACTAATTTCTGTTTTTTTTTGAGTTTTCACAAGAGAACAAAGAAGAGAATTGAGAACAATTATGACAACTGAGTTCTTGTTTACTAATTTACTTTACTGATTTGTTTCTCACTTTTCTCTTTAGGGCAGAAAAGACTGAAGTTCTGAGTGAAGACCTTCTTCAGGTAAGGTTGTCACTTGCTTTTGGCCGGGAGACTTCATCCCTACAGTTAAGCCAATCTGTGGGCTGTTTCTGCTGCAGTTGTTTTAGGACAATGCTTTTGAATACCACTGGCTGTCTGTATTTGCAAATATATGTGGATCTATGTATTCAATCAACTGTAGATCAAAAATGTTGGAAAAACATGCATCCATAGTGAAAGCATTCAGTCATTTTTCTTGTACTATTCCCTAAACAAAAAGTCTTAACAGCTATTTGCCTAGTACTTACCTTGTGTACGGTATTGTAAGAAATGTAGAAGTGATTTAAAGTATATAGACGGATGTGTAGAGGCTATGTGCCCATGTGTATCTTATTATATACATCTGGGGCTTTAGTATTCTGGATGGGGGCTCCTGGAACTCCTCCCCAAGATACCTGGGGAAGATTGCCCTTATGTAGGTAATTTTGCTGGGACAGATACAGCAGAAAGCTGTGGCCAGTCCCTCTCCATCACTCCTTCTGTGGATGCTGACTTCTCGAAAGACCTCATCCCTGTCTGTCTGCAGGTGGAGAAGCGCCTGGAGCTGGTAAAGCAAGTGTCGCACAGCACACACAAGAAGCTCACCGCGTGTCTGCAGGGCCAGCAGGGAGCAGAGGCTGACAAGCGCTCCGTAAGTGCCCTCGGCTGCTCTCTGCTGCCCTGGGCAGCTGGAAAGTTACCAGGTTCCATTCTAGAGCCTTGTCGGTTCTGGCTATTTATGTCACAGTTAGGTGTCATTGGAAGGTCCAGACAAACCTCCCTGTCTGCTGCATTAGTCCAGACCCTTCCCTTCCCACATGCCTTGCTCTTTAGCTCTCCTAAGTCCTTCATCATCCCAAAGTGGAAAACTAGGAAGATGACAGGGGCATGCTTAAAATCATGCCTGTAGAGAAGCTTCATCTCTAATACACCTTACCCCTGATTCCACATGTTCATAGATTCCATCTCAACAACATCCAGCATGTCACAGCAAAAATAATGCCATGGTTTGAGAGGTCCCAAGTATCCTTGAAGATTGTTTTTATTATATGAGAGAGTAAAAAGAATCTGCTAAATAAAATTATCCTAATCACTTTGTTCATTACCTGCATCAGTACTAACAGATGTTGTAGAGTATGGTTCTGTTTAACAGTATTGGATGTAAACAATCTTGGTGGTCTCTCTTCCCATGTCATCTGCCCCTTGTGATTCCATCAAAGATGGAAAGACAGTTGTATACATTCACTTGGTTTTATTTCAAGAGTTCTGTAACCTAGGAGGGTTTTCCTCTTTCCTTGAGTTGATATTTTGATCTGGATGTATTGTTGGCTTCTGTGTGCATGGTCCCCTTATCCTCCAGTTCATGCCAGGCTGTCTCTTCTGAGTGCCACATGATATACCTGATTCCTCCTCTGTCTCCTGTGAACTATCAGCATTTGTTCTGCCCGCTTGTGTGTCATTCCTTTTCCCTCCCCAACCCTGGGTGGGTTTGTCTATATATCTATCTGTCTCTGTCCCTTTCTCTCTTTGGGGCTGGTTCTGGGCTTGAACTAAGGTGAGCTCAGGGCCTGGGCCCTGTCCCAAGGTTGAGCCCACTGGACTCAAGGTTGGTGCACTACTACTTGAGCCACCTCTGCTTCTGGCTTTTTGGTGTTTAATCGGAGATAAGAATCTTAAGGACTTTCCTTCCCTGGCTGACTTCCAACCATGATCCTCAGATCTGAGCCTCCTGAGTAGCTAGGATTATAGGTGTGAGCCATTAGTACCTAGCATAGTTTCTTAATATACATTTAAATCTCCCTCATCCAAAATGCCTGGAACCAGAAGTGTCTTTTCTTAGATTTCAGATTTTGAATGTTTGCCTTTCCATAATGAGCTATCTTAGGGCGGGCTGCAATCTGAGTCTAAACAAGACATTCATTGTATTGCATTCATACCTAATACATACAGGCTGCAGGTCACTTTATACACATTTTTATTGCTGTTGTGCTAATCTTAGACCCATTGCATGAGGTCAGGTGTGGATTTTCAACTATGGCATTATGTCGAGATTGTCCATTTTCAGAGTAGGGGTGTTCAGCCTCCATTCTCAAATTGTTGTATTGAGAAGTATATGAAACTTTTGCAGTGCTGGAAAATGCCTGTGGAAATTAATTCTCCATGTGTCAGGAACTTCAGCACTATCTCAGAGATCAGAAATAGCATTCCCATCATGTGGTTAGTGGTTTAAACTTGGTTTCTTATATGAGATGAAAATAGGAAGAATACAAAGTATATTTTCATTTTTGCCTCCTTTATTCTAAGCTGATAACTGGTTAGTTGATGGTCTTTGAAACTCGATGCAATGATACCTGGTTTCTGAAGCCCTAGCATGTTTTCTAAAGAGGTGACAGTCAGCAAATAAACATCTAGTGAATGAACATGTTTCTCTACCTTATTTTTAACAGATACTAGAAAGTACCATATCTGCCATGTAAGGTAGTGTGCTATTTGAAGAGCTGGGTGAATTCAGCAGGATCCCCATCCTAGATACTCAAGCCTAAAGTAGTGTGAATCAGGCTTCACACAGCGTTCATTACTCACTTGAATTATGTCTCCTGTTAGAACAGCTCACTAGCAATTCAGCAGCAGGAGGTTTCCATGATGACCTGCTTTGAAGGATATGTCTAAAATGGCAGCACTGGAAGGGCGCAGATGTTTCCATATCAGAGGCCAGCATACATTGCGTTCCAAGACACTGCAAGAAGCATGACATCCTGGAGACAAGAAAGGCGACGAGAGTGACTAGACTGGGGAGGGCAGGAAGGGAAAGTGTTAGAAGATGAGACCACAAGGCACTGGGTAACACTAAACAGAGGATTTGGACTTCATCCCTAAGAGCAATGGAAAGCCAAGGTTTTATTAGGAGGTAACACGATTGAATTGGTTGATGATAATGGGAATAGATTAATGAGCTGCTTACTGGCAATAGTAGAAATGGGCCAGTTAGACACACAGGGGATGACCTATGTGACAGTAGTGAGCATATGAAGATGAAGAGAGATTGACACACCCTACAGGTGTTGGAGGCAGAGTATTTGCTTGGATAGGAGTATGAGGAGAGGAGGAAAGTTTCCTGTGCTTTGGTTTGAGTGATCATTGAATCACTGAGGTTGAGCTCTCCTCACAGGGCTATAGCATTGAGAAGACATGAGGTTTGAATCAGTAATCCAGTGGCTATAGCATTGCAAGCTCTCTCAGGAGGATCTAGCCCTTTCCATAATCCATGACCTGTTAAGCTCTTCTAAGAATTCCTCCTGTGATTTCACAAGTCCTCCTAACCTTGTCCACGCAGCTGCTGTTACACAGTGGTGTGGTTCCTACTGTACCTTCCACTCTGAGCCCTTTCCTCCTTCACAGTCCATCCTCTGTAAAACCCTATCTGAGAGATTAGAACTGTTACACAGTGGAGTGGTTCCTTCTGTACCTTCCACACCAAGCCCTTTCCTCCTTCACAGTCCATCCTCTGCAAAACCCCAGCTGAGAGATTAGAACAGAGGTCAGATGAGGTCACTCTTCTGCCTGACTCTCACCCAAGCCTTCACATTGTAGAAGAGAGTCTGAACTCCTTGACTTGGTCCGAGGCCCCCATAGACATGTTTTTCACAGACCTCTCTGAGCTCGTCCCATCAATTATCCTCCTCCAACTGTACTGATGTATTCATGGGCATGCTGAATGGTGTCTCTCTTGGAGCCTTCATACTTGCTCTGGCCTCCTTGTGGAATGCTCCCTCTCAGCAGCTCAGGCCAGCAGCTTCTTATTGCTTAGTTCTCACTCAGATACCATCTTCTCCCCAAGGCTTTCCCTAAGTGCCAGGTTCTCTGGCTTCTCCTCCCCTCTCCCCACCCTCCCTGCCCAATCCCATGAGCCTAACTCATAGTAGAGTCTAAACTCATTGTGATCATTGATTTCTGTCATTGATGTGAGTATTGGGAGCAGGGATCTTGTGTTTCTATTTGCTATACTTTCAGTGACTAAAACAGGGCCTGCCCCATCCACAGTAGTCACTAATAAAAAAAACAAAACAGACTTGTCCTGAATGGAATATTTCGGACACAGGACCTCCCTGACAGCCTGGCATGCCCACTTGAACCCTTCTGTTCTATAACAGGCAATTTAGCATGAGGGCTGGAATCTCACTACCCAAAGCTAAAGCAAAGAAACCCTACTGCTTTCTAATTCTGCCTGAACATGGGCATGTTTATTACTGCATAAGCCTTGGTTTCTTCATTTGGGAAATGGTGATAGCAATAATGTTTTCCTCCCCAGTAGGATTGTTTGAGAGTTCAGTGAGGCATATGAATACTTATGCAAGTATTAAAGAGAGAACCAGTGCCCCAGTGTTGGGTTCAAGTGCCCATCAGGACAAATTGAGCTCTGAGGATCAAATTAAAAATAGCTCATTGTGTGGGCTTGGTTATGAAATATGGTAGGAAGCTGTTTCAAAGATAAGGAGAAAGAGGAAGTGAGACGAGAAGGAATGAGGGAAGAGAGGGAGAGAGAGGGGGAGAGAATGAATGATTATGTCCGGAACAGAGCAGATAGTACAAGGAAACGTTTTGCCTCTGAGTCATCTTACAATCTCTGTCACTTATTCTCATGATAATTTTAGCAACAGCAGTCATCCCAAGCATGTCAGATAACCTTGGGACATTCTGTCTGTCCTTCTTGTATTCTTAAGGTTCTGTGTGAACTAAGAGCCAGGGGAAGGGTTATTTTAATACCTTCTCTTTGACCCTGAAAATCACTGGCCAGCATGAAGCTTGGCTATGACAGTCACAATATTCACCAAGGATGGGGACCAGCTCTCTCCATGGACCTTTGGTGGCAGAGAGAAACAAATTTTGGCAGGTAGTCTAGACTTCAGGGCAATTTAATCATTTGAAGGCATTTGGGGTCCATATACAAGAGGTGGGGGTGATATTAAATGAGAGAGAGTGCGAAGAAGTGCTTGTGGTGGGCAGTCAGTAAACCAAGAGATGGCTTTAGTGCCTGGCTCTGTGCAGTTCTCATCATCACTTGAGAGAAATAGCAGTGATTTGGAGCCTATTGCTTTGTTGTCCTTCTCATCTACTGCTTTGGATTGTGGATCATAGATTTCTTTCACACCCTTTGGACATGAAGATGTATTAATTTCATATGCATCTTTTGTTGTTTGATTTCTTCATTTTGGCTTCTTGAATTCCTATGAATTTCCCCCATTAATTTCTTCTGACCTTGTCCCATTTAACTCTCTTTCTCCTGTCCTTGAGATTCAAGTCTTGAAATTCACCTCAACATTTCTCTTGAGGGACAGTTACAACCACTAAAGGATTCAATAAATACATGGTTATATTTGTTCAGTGATCCATGTTCATCATTAAGAAAGAACAAAGTTGGGCTAGGGGCGTAACTCAAGTGATAATTCACCAGTGTAGAAAATGTGAAGCCCTGAATTAATACACCAGAATGAGGCAGCTTTATATATAATGACAGGAAGTGAGAGGAAAGATATTTCTACATGAAGAGGTGGGAAGGGCCCAGAGTGATATATCTAGGGTACTAACACTTGCCAGAGAGAATGTGTAATAAAAGTGATGCATACACAGATCTGCTTTGATTCACTGACACACAAAAACCTGGTAACTGTTACAGGTAACAGGTGGCTGAAGGCTCAGAGCAGAAAGAATACTTGCAGTTTAAACCTTCAGCACCTTTAAGTAATACCATATGCATCTACTTCTTACTCACAAATCAATTTGTTAAGTTGGGAGCCAGTGGCTCATACCTGTATCCTAGCTACTTAGAAGACTGAGATCTGAAGATTGCAATTGGAAGCCAGTGTAGGCAGACAAATTCCAACACACTCTTATCTCTAATTAACCAGCAAAATGCTGGAAGTAGAGCTGTGGCTCAGTAGTAGAGTACTGACCTTGAATGAGAAAGCCAGGCACATAGGGCCCTGAGTTCAAGCCCCAGTATCATTTTTCTGTCTCTCTCTCTGTCTCTCTCTCTCTCTCACACACACACACACGCGTGCACACACACACACTGATTCAGAGAGAGAATCCTATGCTGCTGGTCCTTTCCATCCCCTACTTTATTTCATGTAGGCCCTGAGCCTATGGGGTGGTCTCACCCACATTTTAGATGTGTCTCCCTGGCCCTTAGTCAATCCTTTCTGGATTGCCCTTACAGGTACCCCAACCCAATGAAATTAATCATCAAAGATGACCATTGAAAATCCTGGCCTCTAGTGTTTGTGACTGACCTGCTATATATCAGAAGTCCCAGTCAGCTTCTCAGTTTTCCATCATTTGCTAGTGTGGCTCACAGAACTTGAAGAAGCACCTTACTTGTGTTGTTGAGCTTATTCTAAAGGATACCATAAATGGTGCAGATGACAGCCAGATGGAGGTTGCCTTCAGTGAATCCGATACTCATCATCTCTAGAAATAAGTTGTATGGGAGCAGTGGCTACGTTCATTCACTGCAGGTTGGTACCCAGCCAGTGGGGAATGTCTCCCTTCCAAAAACACTGCATCAGAAAGCAAATGGTAGTGAGCTCTCTAGGCAACATTAGGAGGTTTTGGGCACTGTCTTTATTATGGCTGTACATAGTGGAAGGCTTGAACATATGGTAGCATTTCTTTCTTGCCTTCTTGGTTTTCTTCTGCTGTGCCTGTATGTGCAGGTTGGATGTGGTTCTTTGATATTTCATAAGGAGGAGATGGGCCAAGCTATATATCTTAATAGCTTGCCTCTCCCTCCTTGTAGCATGAGGTGTACCATGCAAAGTAGATGGCAGCCATACATATTTTGTGTGCTCACAATATTGTGTAGCTGTCACCACTGCCTGGTTCTTAATCATTCTCACACACAGAAGGAAATTCTATGTTCATAAACAAGTGTCTCCCCATTCCTCCATCCTTCACAGCTTCTGTTAAGTCCCAATCTGTTTTTCTCTCCCGATTGATAGGCCTCTTGATAGCTCATATAAATAGAATCATACAATATGTATCCTCTTGAGTCTGGCATATTTCCCTCAGGATGATGTCCTTCAGGTTCATCTGTGTTGTAGCACGTGTTAAGAATTCATTCTTTTTTGAAGCTCAATAGCCTTTCCCTCTAGGGACCATCACATGTTGTTATCCATTCATCCATTGATAGGCATCATGAATTATTTCCACTTGTTATCTATTATAAACAGTGCTTTTCTTCACATATATGAAAACATTTTTGTTTATCTGTTTTCATTTATTTGGGTGTACATACCCAGGAGTGGAGTTGCTGGGATAGGTAAGGTACTACCAAACTTGTCTACAGTGCTTTGCTGTTGTAAACTTCCAGTGGTAATGCATTTGTCCACATAGTGCACTGAGTTGTTTTCTGTTTCTTGGTGTTTGTTTTCCTTTTTCGTACTCCTAACCTAGTAATCCAGGTGATGGTGACGTAGCATCTCATTGTGCCCTGGACTTACAGTTCCCCAATGGCTACTGAGCCCCAGCACCTTTCCATGAGATAGATGGCCTTTTATGTATCTTCTCTGGACCTTTTCTTTGTTATGATACTTGCCTTGTGTTGTGTCATATGTGACCACATTTCTCTGTTTTTGTTGTTTATGAGATGACTCATTTACCCATTTTTCTCCTCTCCACTACTTAACAGTGTAATACATAAACCTGAGTCTTATTTTCCACAGTGATACATTTAATCCAAGTTTAATTTTGTGAATTCGACTTCTCTAAGTACAGCCCATCATCATGTACTTTGAGTTTCTTGGTATGTTAAAGCCAGCCTATTCCGAAGCTCATATAACATCTTGGGGAATATTGGACTTTGTCCTGATCTGGAGTATATGGATGGTGATAGAGAAGCATTTTCATTGCACTCTGTGTTTCCTTTCCAGAAAAAGTTGCCTTTGACCACTCTGGCTCAGTGTCTGATGGAAGGCTCCGCCATCCTCGGAGATGACACCCTTCTTGGGTAAGGAAACACTGTGCATGGGTTTGTGCCAAGTCTAGCTGAGTCCTCACCCATAGAAAGGGGATTAGAACTGGGTTCCACATAGGAGAGAGGACATGGATATTTAACTTTCTTAGACTGCTTATTTCACTTAACCTGATAATCACATGTTCTCACTCCTGTGTAGAACCTGTCCTTATGAACAAAGGCAGAATGAAAAAGTGGTTCTGTTGAGGGGTTGGTGCCAGAAAGAAGGGTAAGGGTGAAAGAGACTCTGTGTGTGTGTGTGTGTGTGTGTGTGTGTGTGTGTGTGTGTCTGTGTCTGTGTCTGTGTCTGTGTGTATCTGTGTCTGTGTGTATCTGTGTCTGTGTGTATAAGAGAGAGAGAACCTGGTCAAAGTGTTCTATACATATGTATGAAAACAGAATAGTGAAACCTGATGAAATTGTCTGAGGAAGAGAGGAAGAGGAAGAATGGGGGGAGAAATAAGGGGGTGAGTTTGATGTTCATTATGGAAATATCACAATGAAATCCCTTTGTATAATTAATAATACAAATAAGAAAACAGAATAAAAACAAATACTGATACAAAATTTTAAATGAAAGTAAGGGATCTAGAATTTCCCAGGGAAGCTTGGAATGTGCCTGAATTCTGGGAAGGGACAAGGCACATTATGATCAGTGACAAGAGAACTATTAGTTCTGACATTATTCTGACTAAGCAGTGGAGCTAGCCAGTCCAAGGGGAGAAATTGAGTTAAAGCTGGTGAAACCTGAAGAAAGACTATTCACAACCCCAGGGCCACGGCAAAAGCAAGTTGGCAGCCACTGCGCATCAGATGCCAGAACAGGCAGGAATCCCTGAATGAGCCATACTTCTTGTAAAGTTACACTAAACCTCATAACAACTGAACTCATCCTGGAAACATGACCAAACTGCCCTACAGTCAGTAGGACAACCAGTAAACCAAGGACTAGAAAGAAGAGAGACAGCATGAAAGAAAATGTAAATTATGCAAAGTGAAATGTAACAATGAACTAAAGACCAGAGACATCTTTAATAAAAACATCAAACATCATGAGGAAGGAATGGGCAGAACTGGATTCAAAAACAAATTAGGGCCTCTTAAAATTGAAGTTATGCTGATAATTTTAAGACTTAACTTGAGGTGTACTGGAGATTGTACACAGAATATAAAATTGATTGGGCTGGAAGTATATTAGCACAGCCTACAATAGGCATAACCACAGGAAGAACAAGTTGTAGGCTATGTCCACAGTCTGGGAGACACAGTGCAGATATCATCATTACATCTAGAAGGAGGTCCTGCAGAAATGGGGAGAAGGGTGCATCAGAGGCTGAATCTTTTCCAGGTTGGAAAGAAAACCTAAGTCACTGGGCTGGGAATATGGCCTAGTGGTAAAGTGCCTGCATCATATACATGAAGCCATGGGTTCGATTCCTCAGCACCACATATATAGAAAAAAGCTGGAAGTGGCACTGTGGCTCAAGTGGTAGAGTGCTAGCCTTGAGCAAAAAAAGAAGCCAGGGACAGTGCTCACGCCCTGAGTTCAAGCCCCAGACTGGCAAAAAAAAGAAAAAAAGAAAAAAAAAACCTAAGTCACTTAAGGTACACAAAAAGTCCTATTTGAAATCAACCATAGGGCTGGGAATGTGGCTTAGCGATAGAGTACTTGTCTAGCATGCACAAAGCCCTGGGGTCGATTCTTCAGCACCAGATAAACAGAAAAAGCTGGAAGTGGTGCTGTGGCTCAAGAGATAGAATGTTAGCCTTGAACAAAAAGAAGCCAGGGACAGTGCTCAACCCCCCGAGTCCAAGCTCCAGGACTGGCAAAACAAAACAAAACAAAACAAAACTGAACAACAGGAAACCTGAAATCAACCATAAAGAATCCATCCTGAACACATTGTACTAAGGCTTTAGGTTATTCCTCCACCCCCTCCCCCCAATAAAAAAGAATAATAAAAATTTAATATCAACCAGAGGAAAAAGAGAACCATCTATAACATCATAATTCAGCTGAAAACACAACTATTACTCGGCCAAGTAAATTCCAGTCAGTAATAGAGGACTATCTCCAAGTAATGAAAGACAAGAAGCCTACAACTTTACAATCAACCAAATCATTAGCCCAAAATAAAGAGAAATTAAAGCTGTTTCCAGGCAAACATGTACTTATTGCAGGGTAAACTGTATTAATACTCAAAGCTGCTTCTTGCATATTCTCGCCCAACAAAGTCTTTTATTGAAATGGATTCTGTGTAGAGTGAAGTACAATTTTAAAATGACTTAATCTGTTGTAGGGAAGGAGATAATTTCTATTGCTCTCTCACCATCTTCTTCCTGAACTGGGGCTATAAAAGGTAGACTTTCCCAAAGGAAAAGTATGCCCACTTACTTAACACATGGGTCTCCGGCATGTGAACAACTCACTCACTGATGAGTAACGGGCTGGGGGGTGGGGGGGTGGGTGTTGCATAGCATTTGGAGAAAAGAAGAGCACTTTTTAGAGAAGTGACAAGACAAGAGAAAATGTATCTTTTGTCTGGCAGGTTGTGGGAAGATAAGGACTAGTAAGTCGAGTTTGTTATGTACCTTTTTCTGACTCCATCTTGGGGCTAATAGAGTTGTTTCCAGTGACTCACTTTTGTTCTTTCTAGTAGAAAGGGGAATAGGAACACCTTTGTTAATTTATTCATTGCCTTCAGGCAACTATGAAGAAAGTAGGAGCTTCTTTCTCCTCCATATCTGCCTATTTTCCTCTTCCTCTTCTTCCATCTTCACCCTCCTCTTCATCCTTTACTTCTTTTTCTTCCTCTTTGTCTCTTATTTTCCTTTTCTTCTCCCCTTCCTCCTCTTCTTTGCCCTCTTCCTCCTCCTCTCCTTCCTCCTCCTCAAAATACAAATAAGCCTGGAATTCCGAAGCAGCAACATAAGAATGATTCATTGTAAGGGTGCTAAGCAAGATGGAACTGAAATATTAGGCAATAAACATGAACTACTGGAGAGGTAAATCATTGTTCCCCCTTCTTTTGCTGTTTGAAAGGAAAATAAAGATATATTTCATTTACATTTATATTCATCTTCATAATTCTACAGAAAGAATGGTAGTAGTGTATATGGCTTTCAAATAGTGGAGAGATGAAAAAGGAAATTGAGAGGAAAATGAGGGCTGAGAGAGAAAAGAGTAACAAAGGGAAGACACAGTGACTTGACGGGAGAGTGAGGCTGATAACCATATCTGTGATCATCACAGATAGAGATGGGACAAACACAGCTGTGAAAAACAGCACATCATGGCTTGCGTGGATAGGCACAACATTCTGCTCGTGGTCCTCCCAGGAGACGCACACTGACACACAGGTACTCCACAAGACCAAAAGTGAAGATAGTAAACTCAACACCATCTGATTTCACTCCCTTCCAAACCCCTCTGAATCTATAGCAGGCACTTTTTTTTTCCCTGAAAACAAAATCATCCTCATCTATTACAGGAAAAAGATAAACTAAAAAGCAATCCCAACATGATTTTGTGAGCTGAAAGGGATATAATAATGATTGGAAACAGGATGGAGATGTGGATCAGAGGTAGAGAGAGAGAGAATGGGAAAGAAGTCCCAGAAGACTGACTCCCATCCAGTAATAGGCTGTGGGGCATACCAGGAGAAGTGGACAATGATCTGGAATTGGTGGTTCAGGGACTTCCAGACTGTGTGACTTCGGGGTGGTGGGGGGGGTGTGGAGTAGGATGTTCATGAATATGGTTGAAAGCTTTTCAAGGGCTGTGTGGATCATAGCCTCACCCTATCTATCCACACCTTCAGGAGACATCCATTCCCTGTACCTCCAGCAGCTGAAGTCTGGAGCTTTATTCTCTGGGACAGTTAAAAGAAGACTTCTTAGATGGAGAGATCAGCAGAGAGCTGTGTAAGAGCACCCAGTCTTTACACTGTCCTGAGACTCCTCAATCCTTATCCCCGACTCAGGTTGGTCCCTAGGCTTTTATTTTCTAGAGAAGAAATCATAAAAGTCTTCTCTGGAGAATCTAACTAGCCTCTAAAGTTCTGAGAACAGCATGGAACAATAGTAGCCTAGGGTATAGCTCAGCCACATCTTCCTGTAGAACAACATCCAGCCACAGCTCTCAGGCTCTGAGCTTGTCCATCCCTGTCCTCAAGTATAAGCTAGCACCAAAGATCCCTGGAGGGGAGGTGCTAACTGAATCCCTCAGGCAGGAGGGGGAATGCAATTTGTAAGAATCAAACATCATGTGGGGGAGGAAAATATTTTAGGTAGGCTATCATTTATGTTTTCAAGTGGTAGAGAAGATGGTACTTCCATGAATCAAAAACAGTATGTCAGTACAGAATGTTTGTAGGGAGGAAGTATTCTGAGATGAAAGCAGCCTCACAGAAATTAAACAATGTTGCAGCAAATAAACTCTTAGTAGAAACTTTGAAAGATAAATTAGAGGAAATTATTCAGATAAAGAAAAAGCAAGTAGAAAAAACATGGTAGTTAGAGCACCAGCCCAAGAAGTCTTAGTTCTGAAGAACAAGAGTTTTAAGAAAAGGAGAGAGAGAAATTTTTTTTAATTTGTAATGAGCCACAAAAGCATTTTTCCGACTGGAAGGACATGAATTTTGTTTTCAGTATAATGGGGGAAAAGAATATTAACCCTATGCTGAAACCTGGCCTCATGAATACTGGCCACAGAAGATTCTACAGACTTCTAAAACAAACAAATTGTCACATTACAGAGATGGTGAGTGTCTCCAGGACTCAACTGAAAGCAACAAAGGAAGCTAGAAATTATTAAACAAGGCTCTCAAAATTCCAAAGGGATCATGCCCAGTACGGAATTTAATGCTTTGTCCAAGTGTCAGGCCTGGTGTAGAGAAGAAAGTAGGAGGGCTGAGGGAACAACACCTGCCTAGCAAGCACAAGGCTCTAAGTGCAAACCCCAGTAACACCAAAAGTAAAGTGCATTTTAAAGCAAAAAAGGAGATACTCAGGGCACCAATCCCAACTTCCAGCATGCTCTTCCTCAGGAAGCTAAAATGAGATGCCTTCAATCATGAGCAAGTTACACACAAAAAAAAGGTAGACACAGGGCAACTGCCCCTCCATCATGGACCAGAAGATACGAAGTCCAGGAAGTACTGGATGAAGGCTCCAGGAAATAGCTGTGCCCTGAGGGCAGGATGAGATCTCAACTGAGGCTGTCCCCTGTCTAGGAGAGATGAGCTGAAGAAGTTCATTCACATTAAGTTTGGTTCACTGTCTTTTTTTTAATTTAATTTATTTATTAATTGAATACAATTTTTTTGACAAGGTGTTGTGCAAAAAGGGTACAGTTACATAGTAGGACAGTGTGTACATTTCTTGTGATATCTTACGCCCTGTTTTTCTTTCCCTTCTCTAGGTCAGGTAGACATATATACAATACACAGTGTATCAAGAACATATACAGTATCCACGTGGTTCACTGCCTTAAACAGACAAATAAGAAAATTGGCAGGAATTTGTGTTCAGTCAGGCACAGATAAAATGGAAGAAGGAAACTGGAACAAAGCAACTATTAGCTCCAGGAAGAATAAGTAAATGTCCAAGGAAATAAAAAGGAATCATGATCTACAAAGCTTAACCTCAAATACAGGTTCAGTATCGTTTACCAAAATTCTTTGGACCTGGAGTTCTCAAATTTTAGATATTTTCAAAATATTTTTGAATATTTGCATAGATTTTACCAACTGAACACACATTGAATCTGGAAATCCCTAAAGTCAAAGTACTTTTAAATCTAAATTTTTTTTAAAGTTCTGATTTTTAAAATTAGAACTATTAGAAGAGAGTTCAAGCATAATTTTTAGTACTGGATATCTAGTGGTATAGATAAATGGAGGGAGGAAAAAATGTAAAGAAAGCTAAATTGAATTACATTGTGTATACATACCACATTTTCTTGATCCATTCTTCCACTGAGAAACATCTGGGTTGATTCCATGTCTAGGCTGTAGTCCTAGTTGATGGTCTATTGAATAAATGCCTGAAGAGTGGGATTGTTGGGTCATAGGGGAGCTCTGTGTTGTCTTTTGAGGAACCTCCATACTGCTTTCCATAGTGGTTGAACGAATTTATGTTCCCACCAACAGAGTAGTATCATTCCCTTTGGGCCACATCCCCACCAGCATCTGTTGTTAGTTTTCTTGATAGTGGCCATTCTAACTGTGGTGCAGTGGAATCCCAATGTTGTTTTGATTTGCATTTCCTTTAATACCAGAGATGTTGAACATTTCTTTATATGTCTAATGGGTGTTCTTTCTTCTTCTTCTTCTGAGAAATCTCTCTTTAAGTCTTTAGCCCATTTATTAATTGGATTGTTGTTTCTTTGAGGGTTTGTTTTTGCAGGGTTTAGTTTTTTGAGCTCTAATTATATTTTTTATATGAGGCCCTTATTTGATATAAAAATCTTCTCTCGTTCTGTGGTCTTTCTATTTATCTTGCTAACTTTGTCATTTGCCATGCAGAAACTTGTACCTTCCATAAGGAAATGGAAAGACTTGGAAAAAATTATGTAGCTAATGGAGATGTGGCCAAAAGGGAACCCTACTATGTTGGTGGGAATGCAAACTTGTTCAACCACTCTGGAAAGCATTGTGGAGGTTCCTCAGTAGGCTAAACATAGAGCTTCCCTACCACCCAGCAGTCCCACTTTTGGGCATCTACCCAAAAGATTACAAGCAAAACCACACAAAAGCCACCAGCACAACTTTGTTCATCGCAGTACAATTTGTCATTGCTAAAATATGGAACCAACCCAGGTAACCCTCAGCAGATGAGTAGATCAAGAAAATGTGGTACGTATACACAATGGAATTCTATGCCTCTATCAGAAAGAATGATTCGTTAGGAAATGGAAGGACTGGGAAAAAATCATACTAAGTGAAGTGACCCAGACCCAAAGAAACATAAACCTTATGGTTTCCCTCATAGGGAATAATTAGCACATCTCTAGGATAGACATAGCAGAAGAGCACAACAGCTCAATAGCTATGCTCATATGAACACATAAGATAATGCTAAGTGAAATGAACTCTGTGTTATGCAAAGAAGTGGTATATCATTGCTGTAGTTAATCTCAACATACCATGTGAAACTGTACGTTTTGTTCTCTCATATTCCCTTCCTGTGGTTTTACTCCTGCTATTACTGTAACTGATCTTAGTACCCCGGATACTGTATAGATGTGTATTGGAACTAGGGAAGGGAAAGGAAATATAAAAAATGAGAGACAAAGGATAAAAAGACAAACCATTGCAATAGCAATACTTACAAAACCAAGTGGTGTAAACTAACCATACAACTCATGGGGAAGGCACTGGAGGGGGGGAATAGGGGAAAAATGAGGGAGGAGGTAACAAGTTGAATAAGTAATGTACTTGCCTTACATATGAAACTGTAACCCCTCTGTACTTCACTTTGACAATAAAGAAGAAGAAAAATGTATTTAGCTAAGTAAGCCAGATCCAAGAAATATAGGTTGCAAGGTTTTCATCATTTGTTGTAACTGGATTGCACCTACAAATCTACAAGGAAACACCTTCAAAGGTGATAAATTGTACTGAACTCTAAACATACACACAGTGAGACTGAAGGAGGATATTTTTAGGAAAGGATCACAAGGGCTCAATAGCTATGTGCATATAATCATATAAAATAATATTTATCAAAATGAACTTCAAGAACTCGAAATGAGTTTTTGTTATTTTACTTTTTTTTTTCTCCTTTGATGCTGTTTTGATTTCTGTACCTCTTACACATAAGTTTATCTGTTTTGGAGGGGGCAAGGGGATCACAGAAATGGAGGGACAAAGCATGAACAAATGCAGTAGTGATATTCACTAGACACTGTGTTGAAAATGAACTATACAACTTGCGGGGGAGAGGGCTCGGGAGGGAAAAAACTATGAGAAAACAAGGGTAGAGGGGACATCATCCAAAAAGTAATGTACTCATTACCTGACTTATGTAACCCCACTGAACATCACCTTTACAACATAGGAAAAAATGGTAACAACAAAATAAGATTACTCTGAACATGAAAATGTTGTAATATTTATTGTGAGGGGAAAAAAGGAAACTAAGCTCTTATTTTCCATAGTCAAGCGTCAATAGCTAATGCCTGACATCTTAAAGAGTTAAGAAGTAGCATTGGAAATACAATGGTAAAAGAAATGAATGCATGAATACTACATATGAATAAATAAGTAAATAAATACGAAATATGGTGGTAAGGGCCAGAAAATCTGATAGAAGTCACCATTATAAAGGGGCAAGGAGCTGGGTAGTCCTAGCTACTCAGGAAGCTGAGATGTTAGGATCACAGTTAAAGGCCAGCCAAGGCAGGAAAGTTTGTAAGGCCCTTATCCTCAATGAATTCATAAAAAGTTGAAAGTGGAGCTGTGGCTCAAGTGGTAGAGCACTAGCCTTGAGTAAAAAAGCTTAGGGCCTAGGTCCTGACTGCTAGCCCTGCAACAGCCCACATGCCCACACACGCGTGCGTGTACACACACACACACACACACACACACACACACACACAGTGAAAAGAGAAAACTACAATCTAGAGTTGATATTTTCAAAATGTATGGGCAAGAATTAGGACCTACTCCATATCTGTGTACTTATATACAGTATATGGGGAATCCCTATAGGCAACTTGAATAGATCCCAGGTAGAAAGTGGCCAAAGATTATTAAGGACACATTGTAGAAGAAATTTCTAGGATGCCCAAACATGTGAAGAGATAACCAGTCTCAATAGTAGCCAGGAAATGCACATGAAAACTAGAATGAGAAATAGTCTGTGTCTCTCCATTTTGCAGAAATTACAATGTTTAACTGTATCAGGGGTTGACAGAGTTAGGGAGTAGTGGAAACTCTCACCTGCACTGATGAGATGGTCACGTGTGCAAAATGAGAGTGCACATGTGTCCATACTTAGCCAAGAGTGCCATACCTGAAACTACTTCATAAATGCAAATAGATACTTTCACAGAGAGGAATATGGTAGAGTGAAGTAATTGACTCTGTGTCCCCCAAACATAGGTACATTTGAAAAGCAAGTAGTATAATGATGTGCTGAGTATAAAACCACTGCTGACAACATTTTATTTTATTCAAACTTTTTTTTTTATAATTGTAAGCTGAAATGTACTTTTTTTTTTTAAAGTTTTTATTATAAAACTGATGTACAGAGAGGTTACAGTTTCATACGTTAGGCATTGGATACATTTCTTGTACTGTTTGTTACCTTGTAAATGTTGCCATTTTATTTTATTTTATTTTATTTTTTTGGCCAGTCCTGGGCCTTGGACTCAGGGCCTGAGCAGTGTCCCTGGCTTCTTTTTGCTCAAGGCTAGCACTCTGCCACTTGAGCCACAGCGCCACTTCTGGCCGTTTTCTGTATATGTGGTGCTGGGGAATCGAACCCAGGGCCTCATGTATACAAGGCAAGTACTCTTGCCACTAGGCCATATCCCCAGACTGACAACATTTTAGCTAAGCAGAGCAACAGTATGATAGAGTGTATATACTCTACATTACTTTACATTAGTTCCTATTGACACGATATACTATGCAAATGATGGACAGCCATTTGGGGAGAAATTCACTCTAAAATAGCCTGTCCTCTCATGGCATAACCAACTACCCTGCCCTGCTCTGCCCTTCCTTTTCCTTCCCTTCTTTCCTCTTGTGACAGTACTGGGAATTTGACCTCAGGGTATCATGCTTGCTAGATCAGTGCTCTACTTCTTGAGTTACCTTCCAGCCCTTTTTGCTGGGAGGTTATTTTTAACATAGGGTGTTATTTTTTGGCTTAGACTGTAATCTGTTACTTCCTGCACAGTTGGAATTATGGTACGTATTACTGTACCTAGCTATTTCCATTGAAATGGGGTCTCACAAAGGTATTTTGTGGTTTTCTTTTGTTTTTGTTGTTTGAGGAATTTTTTTCCCCTGTTTTATTTTGTGTGTGTGTGTGTGTGTGTGTATTTTGCTTTTCTTTCCTTTCCACCCTTCTGGGCTAGCCTGGAATTGAGATATTCCTGATCTCAGTGTCCTATGTATCTGGAATGACTGGCAAATGCCACTGAGCCCAGCTGTTGGTTGAGATGACATCTTGAGAATATTTTGTTTGGACTGGCCTTGAAGCTCCATCCTCTTTTCAATCTCTCCCTTCTAGCTTGGAATATCGGCGTGTGCTGCCATGACCAACTGTCTCATAGAATAATTCTATTTATTCATGTCTTTGGCCCATTTGTTCATTTCAGATCAAATTGTGGAGCTTATGGAGTGTTTTTCCATTGAATAAGTATCTCCTTATGCAGTGCTAAGTCTTCATGGCTTGGGAGTAAGGGTTTTCTTTCTATCTGAACCTGTGGAAACTGAGTTTTATGTGACTTCTTGAAGATATTGGTGGGTTGGTCTTAGCTGGATTCAGTATGGCTCCCAGGGAACACATGGAAACACCTGTTTCCCTTCTGTCTTTCCATGTGTCCTCTGTTGTCCACATTACATGGTGAGTACTTACATTTGGAAGAAATGACAATTCAGGAATGAAGAAAGTTGGAACAGCCCGATCACTGGCAGCCACGGGAATCAGCTACTTCTTACCACTGACTTGGGAAAGTTTGTGGAGCAAGGTGGTGATGGAGTGCAGCTAGGCAACATGTCTGTGCAGGCGCTCAGCATGTGTTTTCTCCCCTTGGTTGCAGGAAGATGCTAAAACTCTGTGGTGAGACAGAGGACAAGCTGGCTCAGGAGCTGATACACTTCGAGTTGCAAGTGGAGAGAGATGTGATCGAGCCCCTGTTTCTGCTTGCTGAGGTGAGCAGCAGGAGGGGCCTGGGCTGGGGTGATGGGGATGTGTAAAAACAGCTGCTGCACTGATCTGCCTCCAGCCTTCGATGGAAACACTATGACCCAACCTATTTCAAGATACCCAACTACGACAGGCAGTCCCTTCAGCTGTTTGCTGCCTCCTCTTCAGCCTCTTCTGTTAGCATTTTGTTGAGTATGCATAAAGCTTCCATATCATCTCCATCTCTACCCCATGTCTAAAATGCCATCACCTGTGTCACCCCCACCCATCTCAGATCTTCATTAAAATGAATGGCAGCCCCCTTACAAATAGCCTGGGGACTTGATCCTAGAGTTTCTAAATTCTCTTGTGTGTGGTAGTCTTCCCCCTCCCCCTCTGGCTTTTTTTTTTTTTTTTTAGACAAAGTCTCACTATATAATTGAGGCTAGTCTTGATCTCTTGTTCCTCTTGTCTCAGCCTCTTGACTTTTTTTTTGTGCCAGTGCTGGGGCTTGAACTCAGGGGTTGGGAACTGGCTCTTAGCTTTTTTACTCAAGGCTGGCACTCTAGCACTTAACTTATACAAGCTTTTATGGTTAATTGGAGATAAATATCTCATGGACTTTCCTATCTGAGTTTTGAACCATGATCCTCAGATCTCAGCCTCTTGAGGAGCTAGGCTTGCAGGCATGAACCACCAGTGCCCAGCATAAAGTATTTTATTAAAAAGCTAGATATCTTTCTTTCTTTTTAACAGAAACATTCACCATAGCATTATTTATTATAGTTATACACTGAAAACAGCCTACATTCTTAACTGTGATAAGAGATAGAAAAACATTAAGATGTATACGTTCAAAACAATACCATAGGAGAAGAGGGATAGTGCTAGACAAGTGACTGTGATCAAGAGGTATTATGACATAAATAGACTTGTTAAAATGAGACCTCCTTGTACAACTAATGGATGTCTATAGTAAAAGAAGGGAATAGCAGACAGCAGTGACAACGAATGTGACCCTAAACATCACTGGTCAATGTCCGGTGATATGATGACAAACAAGCCAATCACAGTAGGATATATACTTGGTGTTAGTGCTTTGACATACAGTTTGGCAGTAGAGGTTAGGAGAATGCCCACCTTTGAGGAGAAAGTATGTAACACAGACAGAGATGCTTCTGGGTAATGGTGAAGTTCTATACCCTTAAACTGGTTAAATGGCCACATGGGAGTTAGAAATTCAAATTTACTTGTTACTTTGTTTATATATTTTATTTATTACTTCACTTCATGTACTTTTGAAATAGAATTGATTAGTTGCATACAGGGGTTTAATTTGAATGAGTCTATTTATGTATAAAAGCACCTTGGTTAGAATCAGCCCATCTGAAAGTTAGCTATCTCAATGTCTGTGTGACACTTTCACTGGTTTCCATCAGGTAAAAATCATGCCAAGGGACACAGGAAGTGGTTGATGGGCTTTATATGCTTCCATCCTTAGACCCCATCTCAGTACCTTAGTTGGTTAAGGAAACCTAACTAGTCATCTCTCCTATAACTCCCTCCAATGTTGGATATTTCTAAGTGCATTCTTTGGCAACCCCTAGCTTTACTTAGCTGTCAGGCACTTAGCCATCAAACACCGGAGATATGGCTAGTATGATTCAACAGCTCAATTTTTCATTATGTTTCATTTTTGCTCATTGAAATTTGTAATTACCTAGCTACTGGTGACTAGAGGCCACTGTAATTGGATGACACTGCCCTAGTTCATGAGTGGTTTCTTTGGATCTTTTCCAATTCCTCTCTACCCCCTGATAGTATATGTTGTTGTTGTTGACTGTGGAGCTTGAAATCAGGATCTGAGTACTGTCTCTCAGCTTCTTCATTGAAGGCTAGCATCTACCACTGTGAGCTATAGCCCTACTTCCTGTTTTCTGGTGGTTAATTGGAGATAATAGTCTCACAGACTTTCCTGCCCAGGCTGACTTTGAACCACAATCTTCTGATCTCAGCTTCTTGAGTAGGTAGGATTACAGGTATGAGCCACCGGTGTCTGGCCCTGGTAGCTTTTGTAAAGCAGAAAAGCAGAAAAATCATAGCTTACATACCTAAAGACATCCAAAGACCAAGTCCTGGATTGATATGTACCTATTCTAGTCCTCTCGGCCTCCATTCTAGGTCAGATTTCACCCGAACCAAGAACATTAATGAGAGGCTCTCTGTTCTCCTAGAGGTCAGGCGATGGGAAAAGCCCCAAACAGGAGCCAGACTGACTTAGGAGCAAAGCTGGTTCTGTATGTATTTTAGATGTGAGGCCTTTGTCCATTGTATGGCCAGTAAAGATCTTTTACCAATCTGTGGGCTTTCTGTTTATCTTGCAAGCTATGTCCTTTGCCATGCAGAAGCTCTGCAGTTTGATGCAGTCCCATTTGTCCAACCTTTCTTTGATTTGTAGCATTTCTGGGCCTTTATTAAGGAAGTTATGTCCTGTGCCAAGGAGCCCAAATGTTTCTCCTACTCCTTCTTGTAGTGTTTTCAGGGTATCTGTTTTTATTTTGAGGTCTTTGATATATTTGGAATTGATTTTGGTGCGGTGATAATAAGGATCTAGTTTTAGTTTGTTGCAGGTGTTGAACCAGTTTTGCCAGCACCATTTGTTAAAGATACTAGCTTTCTTCCAGACTATTTTTTAGCTCCTTTATCAACGATTAAGTAGGCATAGTTCTGCAGGTTCATTTCTGAGTCTTCAGTTCTGTTCCATTGGTCTTCAGGCCTGTTCCTGTGCAAATACCAAGCTGTTTTTATTACTATAGCTTTATAATACAGCTTGAAGTTTGGTATTGTAATTCCTCTAGCACTGTTCTTTCTGTTTAAGATTGTTTTTGCTATTCAGGGTCTTTTATTGTTCCATATGAATTTCTGGATTGCTTCTTCTATTTCATTAAAAAATGGTGTTGGGATATATGGAACCAACCCAGTTGCCCCTCAGTAGACGAATGGATCAGGAAAATGTGGTACATATACACATGGAATTTTATGCCTCTATCAGAAAGAATGACCTTGCCCCATTCATAAGGAAATGGAAGAACTTGGAAAAAATTATACTAAGTGACGTGAGCCAGACCTAAAGAAACATGGACTCTATGGTTTCCCTCATAGGGAATAATTAGCACAGGTTTAGGCTAGTCACAGCAGAGAATCACAAGAGCCTAATAGCTATGCCCCTATGAATGCATAAGATGATGCTAAGTGAAATGAACTCCATGTTATGGAAACGATTGTTATATCACTATTGTAATTACTTTGAACACGCCATGTGAAACTGTAGCTTCTTTTATTGATGATCCTCTTGTATCCCTTCCTGTGGTTGTACTCACGCTATCACTGTATCTCATCTGAATACATTGGATACTGTATATACTGCTATTAGAACTAGGGAAGTGAAAGGGAATATCAAAATCGAGAGACAAAGGATAAAAAGACAAATGACTCCAAATGCAATACTTGCAAAACCATTTGGTGTAAACCAACTGAACAACTCATAGAGGAGAGAGAAAGGGGGAGGGGAGAGGAGGTAACAAACAGTACACAAAATGTACCCAAGGTCTAACGTATGAAAATGTTACCTCTCTCTACATCATTTTGACAGTAAAATAAAAAAAAAAAAAGCTGGGACTCTCTTGGCAAGACTCACAATTACTGTAGAATCCCCCAGGCCTGCCTCATGCTACTTTGCGTGCTCTGGCTGCCCATGGACACCTACACTGCTCCCTCCTTTGGAAGTCCTTGCACTCAGTGTCTTACGCAGCCCTGCTAAGGACAACAAATGAATGGAAAGCCCTTCACAGAACACTGGATTTCCCTCATATTTTCCCCTTATATAAAAACCACAACTTGACATCATTCTCATTCAATTTATGGCCAATTTTCCTTTTTTAATTCTCACATCCTGCCCTCCTTTTTTGTTTTTGCTGGGCCTGGAACCAAAATGCTGCACTGGAATGCTCAGGGAAGTCATTTTTAGAAAGAAAACTATAAAAAGAGCATCTCCATATAACCAATATGGAAGGACTCGTTGCTCAGAAAAGCCATCATTTTAGTGTTTTTCATTGTTTACTTTGGGAACATCTTACTTGGTGTCTATAAATAGAAGACATGCATCCAACTGGCATGCCTCGAAACCTCTCAGGTCTCTTCCAACCTCCACTGTTGGTTTCGTGGTAGGTCTGTGTGTCAGAACCCTCTTCCCTCCTCCCTTTATTTCTCCCCACATTTGGGCCTTGTGGAAGTAGAGAAGATATGATCCAGTCCTTGTTTTTCTGGCTGAAGTGAGGGTAGGAATGTGGTTAGAGCTTGAACAGCAGTAGGGAGGCACAGGACCTCAGAGATGGTCTAAATCCATAGGGGGGTTAGTGGTTACCCACAGGAGAGAGCACAGAAAATCTCAGGAAGAGGAATTAGGACTTTTAGCTGAGGCTGACCAACGGGTATGAAGTCTCATTGATATGGGCAAGTGAAGTCTGGAAATGCACTGGACAGCATGGTGTGACTATGTTGCTTACTTGAAATCTTCTGAGATGGATCTAAAGTGTTTGTTCTACACACACACACACATACACAAATACGCACAAAGAATTGCATACTTGAAATTTATTAAGATGGATCTGAAGTATTTTTAACACATTTACATGTGTATTAATGCATACACATGTCCACACAAAGAAAGGAAATAATGGTAAGATGTGATGATTACAATGTATACATACAAAATATCAAACTGCATCCTTAAAGCATATCGTAATCAAGTCATAAAGTGCCTGCCAGTAAGTGTGAGGCTCACTGACTTCAAACCCTCATACCACAATGATATGTGTGCGTGCGTGTACATGATACATGCAATTCCTATTGATAAGTACCTGTACCTCAATAAAATGGAGAAGGAAAAAGAGGGTTTGACTTGAAAATAGGAATTGGGATACTAGCAAACTTGGGGTTCTTAATTTTTCAAAAGCCTAATCCTTAAAAGTACTGACCTTAAGCTTCTGTGTCTCTCATCTGTGATTGCAGGTGGAAATTCCAAACATTCAGAAGCAGAGGAAGCATTTAGCAAAGCTGGTCTTGGACATGGACTCTTCCCGAACCAGGTAGGGTTTCTTTGACTTCTTGCCTGCTTTTTTTGAAGGGTCATATTTGGGGTCAGAGACAGGGGCTTGTTTGTGTGCAGTGAATGTGTTCTCTAGCACTAAGTTTCTTGTTTCTTTGAAACAGATAAACAAAACCCCAGGTGCTAGGGCAGAGGGAGGTGGGAGTAGAGAAGAAAATGAATATGTGGAGTCTCTTTTTTTTCTTCTCTTTTATGGAGTTTGAACTTGGCCATGGACTTGCAATGCAGGTGTGATCTGCTATATGAGTCAGGCCTCCAAATCATCTGTGAAGTCTGAATTTGCCATTAGTTATCACAGCACCTTTGTATCACATAGACTTGCATCCCATTCACAAGGGTTCTAGTACCACATGGTGAGAAGTCCTTAAACACTGACCAGAGCAGAGCTGAGGGCCCAATTGTTAGGATGAGCTGGACACCAGGCTCACAGGTTTGTGTGGCCCATTGCTTGTGGAAGAATCTGGGCCTTTGCTCTGAGGTCTTTTCCTTGCTATGTCCAGGAAAGCCTATTTTTCCAGCATAGAGCTGGCAAGACCAAGTGCCAGAACTGAAGTGTGTCATTTCTGTCGACAGCTGTGCCAGTAGTTTTGATTAGTCCTCTGATGAGAAAGGATCTTTTTGCCAGGCCAGTGTTGTGGGTTTTGTTGTTGTTGTTGTTGTTGTTGTTTTTGTTCCCTGACCGGGAAGCAGTGTTGTGTTTAATGGGGATACCAAGGGGTGTGTGTCTTCTGAGAGCTCAGGGAGATGTATGTCATTGGTGACTTCACTCATGATTTATCATACTTTTCATATCTTCAGCCTGTTTTCTCCTTTATTTTGGAATCTGGGAAGGAAATCTCTATTTTTCTTACCCAAGTTTTAGCTTTTATAAACTTTCCCAGCCTTGGATCCTTGACAAGCTTTGTTGTTTAGATTTTTTTTTAAAAGCCTTTTAGGATGCTGCTGCTCCATCTGCTTGCTAGTTTATCTTCTTCGTCATTTTTTAGCCCACTTTGTGTGGTTATGAGTTGGGAGAAAGTGGATGGCTTTAGGGGAATTGGTGGCAGTACGGGCCTCTCAGCCACTCAGCTTACTTTCTTGCAGGTGTCTGCTTTAGCACCTGGGAGAAGGTCTAATCTGAGCCTCTAAGCTGTGGATTATTCTGTCATTTAAGTCTAGGTTACAGGATAAAGAGTGTCTTTTTAGCAAGCATGTCCTCTTCCTTCCTATTGTGTTCGCAGAGTGGTGCTTTCTGTTCCTGCTTCTAGTCCGTGACTGGGTCTTTGACTTCTCCAACTTAGGTGAATATTGTCAAATCCATCTAAGCTAGCCATAGTTTAAATCAAATGTGCACATTTGTCACTAGTCAAGTAAATCTGACTGGTTTGCTTCAAAAGCGAGTAATTCTGATTTTTCTTCTCCTTGGAGAAAACAGATACTTAGAGGATAAACAGAAGATTATATAGGAGAGGGGTGAAGGTAAAACCTCAAGGAAGCATTGTGCTGAATTAAAGCTTGTGTGTTGAGGTGAATATGAATGATATGGAAATGTCTTTCCTGCCACTGGTTTGGATTGGCATTGCTTAAAGAAAAAGGACCATCCCCTCAGCCCCCAGTCACCTCACTTTTTTCTGGACGTATATTTTAAGATTATTCCTTCTGAGACCAGGGCACATTCTGTCTCTGCTGAGCAGCTAACTCTGAGTCTTATATACTGGCTGGTACTTCTCATAAGCTCACTTCTGGAACTCCTGAACACCACTGAGACTGCTTCAGGAGATGGTAGGATCTTTATGGTCGTCCAGGGCTGGAGCTCTGCTTGGTATCATTGATGTATGAGAGGAAAGGCTACAAAAGTGCCAGTTGTAAGTGCCAGCTGTAAGTCAGGAAGAGGGGTCTTCTTTTTGGAACCTTGATCTTGGAAGTCCAGCTTCCAGAACTACCAAAAATAAACTTTGATCATCAAAGCCTACCAGGCCTGTGGCCCTTTGCTACAGAAGCCTGAGCAGAGTAATGAATCTACCTCTTTTGGAAGAAAGTGAACTAGTGTAAGGAAGACAGATGGACTTGGGGAGGAAACCCAGGCAGCACATGGACTTTAAGAATTGGATCACCATATGCAGGAGCCTGAGATCTGATGATCACAGTTCAAAGCCAGCCTGGGTAGGCACAATCTAAGAGACTCTTAGTTGCATTTAACCACAAAAAATTGGAAGTGGAGATGTGGCTCAACAACTGGTGGAGTGCTAGCCTTGAATTAAAGAGCTCAAGGTTAGCACCCATCCCTCAAGTTCAAACCCCCAGGACTGGCACAAACACACACAAATATTACATATGGTTAAATTGTAAACAAAGCTGTTGTTAATTTTTTATTTTTTTTGCCAGTTCTGGGGCTTGGACTCAGGGCCTGAGCACTGTCCCTGGCTTCTTGGACTCAGGGTCTGAGCACTGTCCCTGGCTTCTTTTTGCTCAAGGCTAGCACTCTACCACTTGAGCCACAGCGCCACTTCTGGCCATTTTCTGTATGTGTGGTGCTGGGGAATTGAACCCAGGGCCTCATGTATACGAGGCAAGCACTCTTGCCACTGGGCCATATTCCCAGCCCTTGTTAATTTTTTAACTAGTCAAATTTTTTTTTTGTTTGTAACTCTTGTAAGAAGTTTACTAAGGGGAAAGCATTAAGAATGTAAGGACAACAACATGATCTAGGAATGTTCTGTACATCTTGTGTCTCAATACAGTATTTCTTTCTCCTAGTCTTAAGCATGAAAACATTCTTTTGTGACCACTTTCTTTATAATATTTTGTTTTACTTAGTTTTATTTTTGCATTAGCATACAAAGGCCTTGATTGTACTGATTCCATAGGTGAATTTCCTAGAAAATATGTTCAATATATATCCTGAGCTAAATCCAGCCAATTACATTATTTCTTTAGCTTCAATATTGACTTCATTAAATTCTATTAGACATTAAAAAAAAAAAGAATTGGATCACCAGAAGTAGGATTCTGGAATTTTGGCAGTCTTGAATACCTGGTAGCAAAGTCCTTCCTCATTCTACCTCCCCACTTCCTGCAACTGCACTCCACATGAAGGTACCTGTTCTTTGGATCTCTTTGCTTCCTGGACAGTAGATATCCCTTGGGCTCAGGTCTGGCCCACACAAACCCTCTTTCTTTTTGTTCTAGTTGTACCAGTGCAAAAGAAGGACTCTCTTTGCCAAAACACTCTACATAGGAGTCCACTTCCTTGACCTGTCAATTGGCCAGAGTAAGGAAAGACAGGCAAAAGCTTGCTGTGTGTCAGGGGCACTCATTGCAGGGTCCTGCAAAACATAGCAGATCTTTTCTGGAACACATAGAGCTGGAGTGAAAAATGGAGGATGTCGATGTCAGAGGAAGGGAGGTGAAACAGATGCAACAATGTCCCACTGAGGGAATGCTGCTGTTGACCTTCAATAAGTTCTTCTGGACTTTGTGTTGTCCTGGACTCATCTCAGGTTTGTCTTCTTTACTCCTTTTCCGAGATCCTAACCCTCATTTTGCATCCTTCATTCTCATCTGGCCTTCAGGATAGCTTGTGCCCTCTCTTCATTTTCCCAGATCATATTGTCCCAAGCCACTGATCCCAGAGAATTACAGTAGCACATCCACTTATGGGGTGGGAAGAAACTAACTTTCTGCCCTTCAGATTTCAAAGCGTGGACATTTTCCAGAGTCCCTGTTGAGTTTAGTTTAGAACAGATGGTCTGAGAAGACAAGCACACCTTGAAATTCATGGTTCAGCTCACTCTTCCTGACAGTTACGGTGATTCTTTTCCAAATTCCCCTTAGTAGTTTGCTATTCAGAGTTACCCTATCAACATGGCTTACTACAAGTAAGATTCCCTTAGAGAAATGAAAGTGTATGCCTTTTAAAGGACTGGGATATTGACTGTGGGACACAACTTAGAAAAAAAACTTGAGGCATAAAATTCCATTGTGTATATGTACCACATTTTCCTGATCCATTTGTCTACTGAGGGTTGTAATTACTTTCAACATGCCATGTGAAACCATAGCTTCTTTTGTTGATGATTCCTCTTGTATCCCCTTCCTGTGGTTGTATCCACACTATCACTTATCTCATCTGGGTACCCTGGATACTGTATATACTGGTATTAGAACTAGGGAAGTGAAAGGGAATATCAAAATCAAGAGACAAAGGATAAAAAGACAAATGACTCCAAAAGCAATACTTGCAAAACCATGTGGTGTAAACCAACTGAACAACTCATGGGGGGATAAGGAAAGGGAGAGCAGGAAGGGGGGAAATGAGGGAGGAGGTAACAAATTGTACAAGAAATGTACCCATGGCCTTATGTATGAAACTGTAACCCCTCTGTACATCACTTTGACAATAAATAAGTAATTATTAAAAAAAAACTTGAGGGACAATCAGTTAACTTGAGGAAATATTTTAATTTATATACACTAATTATAATTGAGATTTTTTTTTTTTTGTCAGTTGTGGGGCTTGAACTCAGGGTATAGGCTCTGTCCCTGAGCCTGTGCTCCAGGCTAACACTTTACCACTTAAGCCACAGCATCACTTCCAGTTTTGGGTTTTTGTTTGTTTGTTTGTTTTTTGCCAGTCCTGGGGCTTGGACTCAGGGCCTGAGCACTGTCCCTGGCTTCTTTTTGCTCAAGGATAGCACTCTACCTCTTGAGCCAAAGCCCCACTTCTAGCTTTTTCTACATATGTAGTCTGAGGAATTGAATCCAAAGCTTCATGTATGCGAGGAAATCCCTCTACCAATAAACCATATTCCCAGCCCCATTTCCAGTTTTCGAGTAGTTAATTGAAGATAAGACTGTCATGGGGACTTCTCTGCCTGGGCTGGCTTCAAACTGCAATCTTCAGATCATCTCAGCCTCCTGAGTTGCATAGACATGAGCCACCAGCGCCTGGCCCTATAATTGAGATTTTTTAAAAAGCTCAGATTTGCAAAAATATGAAAATCAACTTAGTGATTATAGATAGTTTGTGTGTATTTGTATGTGTGTGTGGTTTTTGTGTGTATGTTGTGTGTTTATTTTTATGTGTTAATATGTGTATATAGTTATATGTTTGTGTTGGAGAAGGTGTATTATAACCACAAAAAGTGATTGCTATTTCTTCAGGTAAATGACTAAGAGGATGATTATAACCTGATCCTATAGTCACTTTGAATGGATATTTGTGGGGGGGGGGGGTTAATTATGTTTATATAGTTATACAAAAGGATATTTGTTTCCTTAGCTGTGGCATCTCACATTTTAGTTACCAGAAACCACACAATAATCTTATACTTTATTTAAAATAGTTAAGCCTGGAAGATATGAATCAACAATACCATTTGTATAGGGCAAACCTCTCTATCAAACCAAAGGATCTCTCGGGGATTCTCAACAGTCCTTTTCTGCCAACTTATTTCAACTTCAATCTTGGAATCATGTTGAGTAGAATATCTTCTTCCTAATTTGCCCTAAATTCTTATCTTGGAATCAGTAATCTTTCCCAGGACATGTGTCTCTTTGGAGCCTCAAACCAGCTGGAAATCCCAAAGTCTTTTACAATGGATTTTCCCAGGGTTGCACTTTTTCTTAGGGGAGAGAGAGTCCTTTTCTTTGCTATTTCTTTTTCCTATTCTTGAAGACACTTTGGGTCCTCTTCACCTTCTTTTATATCATAGATCCCTGCACTCTCTTTATTTCTTTGCAGATCACAGAAGAAAAAAAGTGGAATAGAGAAAAGCTCTAGTGATTAGAAACTTGAATGTCAAGCTAGCAGGACAGGGTGGGACAGAGTTATCTTAGACAGGCCAGTCCTCCATTTCCCTCCCCCCCCCTCCCCACCAAACCTAACGGGAGACATACCTTGTGTTCCCCAGCCCTTCCCTCTCCCTTCTAATTTCCGAGTCTGAAGCCAGTCTTGGATGCTGCCTGTGATCTTGATTACATGGTTGTTTTTCTTATAGTCTAGAAGTATCTCTACATCTCATGTCTCTAATACAAGGAGAAGGTTTTAAAATATCCTGGCAGCTAAGGGTTTTGTTTTGTCTTGCTTTTATTTTGTGCCAGTACTGAGGCCTGAACTCAGGGCCTCTGTTCTTGCTCAGCTTTTTTCCCCCTCTGTCTCCTTTATTTTTTAAGCTTTTAAATTGTTATTATAAAAGTGATGAACAGAGGGGTTACCGTTTCATAAGTCAGGTAATGAGTGCATTTCTTTTCTAATACCACCCTTCCTTTGCTCTCTCCATTTATTCCTCTTGTCTCTACCTACAAGTTGTTAATTTTCAGTGTACTGTCTATGCTCAGCTTTTTTGTTTAAAGTTGGCACTCTTTCCCCTTGAGTCAATTCTGGAATTCTGGATTTTTGCTGGTTAATTGGAGATGAGAATCTCTCAGATTTGTCTGTCTAGGCTGAGTCTGAACTTCAAACCTCAGACCTCAGCCTTCTGAGTAGCCAGGATTATAGGTATGAGCCACTGACATCTGGCTCAGGAGACTCATTTTTAAGATAACAGCCTATTTGGCTTCTTTCTCCTACCTGCTGATCCCTGTGAGCCACTGAGTTCACAGACTCATAAGAAGGACCCATTGTTGGGCCTGGTGTCCTTGGAACTGCCTTTCAGGGAGGGCTTCCATCAGCACCCCTATGATGTCTACCAACCAGTTCCCTCATCTGAAGAGGCTCCCTCAGAAAGCCAGGATTATTCTACACAACATTCTCATGCCTGTCATCCTACATGCTTAGGAGGCAGAGATTAGAAGGCCAGCCCACACAAAAAATGTGGGAGAACCCCCATCTCAACCAGTAAGATCTTGGCATGATGGAATGCCCTTTACATTCCAGCTGAGCAGGAAACATACATAGGAGGATTGTGGCCCTTGCTAGCCAAAGCATAAATGAAAGGACCCTATTCAAAAAGATAAGGAAAGCAAAAAAGGGCTTTAATAAGGTATGGCTCAAGTGATAGAATGCCGCCTAGCAAGTATGAGGCTTGAGTTCAAATCCTCATACTAGTGAGAAAGAGAGAGAGAGTGGGGGGGGCAGTATTCCTCACAAAGATAAATTTTCATGAAAATATATAATAAATGTTAATGTGCAGTTTTCTGTCTATCTGTGGAGATTTTTACTTTACAATTTGTTTTTATTCTTACTAGTATATGCTCTCAGTTGACATTTATTACTATCTCCACTGAAGTAGTAGAATTCACACATTTATACCCACACAGAAAATAAGTGAGTGACAGAGACTGCACTTGGAGAGTGATAGTGATTTTTAAAATATATAATACATTAATATTAATTACTGTTAGTATGTAAAATGTTAGGTATGGTAATTTGCTTTATTGAATCATGGTACATCGTACCAAATATATACATCTTTTTTTGTGTGTCTGCCAGTACTGGGACCTGTGTGCTATCCCTTAGTTTTTTCACTCAAGGCTGGTACTCTACCGCTTGAGACACAGCTCCACTTCTGGCTTTTTGCTGATTAATTAGAGTTAAGAGTCTCCTGAATTTTCCTGTCCGGACTAGCTTTGAACCATAATCCTTAGATCTCAACCTCCTGAGTAGCCATGATTACAGCCATGGAGCCCCCCACTGGTCCCAGACTTTGTAAATGTGCCTAATTGTAATTTGTCGATGAAAAATAACATGCACTTGTTAAGAAGACATTAATAGCAATTGTCATCTAACTAATTGTTCAGAAGACCATGGGCATGGTGATGGCAGCGTGAGAGATGCTCTTTCTGTGTAGAGGGGTATTCGATCCCCAGTCTCAGCCTGTAGTTGTGATGTGGAGATAGGACCCACTTTTCTCTTAGGTTAGTACATTTTCATTACTTTTCATTAGTTCTCCTTCTCAGCAGGAGTGTGCAGTTCCCCGGGGGTAATATTGGCAATCAGATATACCCTAAGAGTTTCCGATAGCCCCAGGGCTCTGCCTGTCTCATGCCTCTCCTCTTTTTCTTCTCCTGTTTTCCATCAGGTGGCAGCAGACTTCCAAGTCCTCAGGGTTGTCCAGCAGCCTGCAGCCTGCAGGTGCCAAGGCTGATGCCCTCAGGGAAGAGATGGAGGAGGCAGCCAACAGAGTGGAGATTTGCAGGGTACCTGCCCTCTTCACTGCTCTTTCCTGGGACACACCGGGGAGCCCTCCTGTTTGGTTCCTAGCTAATGTCTAGTGAAAGTGCATGTCCCCATGCTTGCTTAGTTATTGCATGTCTAGATACCAGGCTGAAGACTGAGTGGGCTTTGATGATGACCTCATCAGGCAGTTAACCTTGGGTGATACATGTGGATTCTGCACGGTAGGCAAAGAGAAAATGGCCTCTACTTCTGTGAGAAGCTTCTGGCCACACAGGACAGTTGAGAATTTAAGCCATGGATGTGCCTTGACTGACTGTTATAAAGCATTTATTTTCATTACTTTTTGAATACTTTCTGACTCTCCTTATCTATACTATGCCTCCTGGAAGTATCTGGTCTATGAAGTGGAAATGCTAGCCATGGGGATAGTCACAGAGAACACAAACTTCCCACTTCTAAGAGAGAGCTCATCATGATGAACCTGACATGCTCGCCATCCACTTTTTAACACACATTTGTAAGATTTAGCTAGCAGCATATCATTCATCATAGTCCATTGACACGTACATCTGTTGACATGTACATTTGTCAGTTTAGGTTTACAAGGAACTCCAAACTCTAGTTAGTCCCAAGGAACAAATGTAACATTTTTATCTAATTGTTCTGATGTCCTGTTGTTATCATAGAGTGTTGAAGAAGGCCTGCGACCATCTCTGTTCTTTGTCGCTTTCTCTAGTCTTGTTTAGCTTATTCTTTTGCATCATTCAGTACAGATGGCCTTGAGCTTGAATTCAGTTTACAGAACTGGATCACATTTCTCTCAGGAATTAAAAATATAAGAATTTTTTAAAGAATTTTTTTGATATCCTAGCGTATAGATCTATTGAGCCAAGCAAAGTAAGATCAATACTTCAAACCCAGAATTCATTTTAATAAGGCAGATTTGTCACTTGTACTCCTGGGTTGATGGCAAATCCCTCACTGGAGTTTTAAATACCTTTTCCAATAGACATGGAGTAAAGTGGTAAGGGGACACTGAATATGAATATCCAAATAGATCAGAATAAGGTTGTGAGGACTTTATGCATTTTAGGGGAACTATTTACATTTACTGTTCTGCCAAACACTTTGAGGATTAATAAAAGATACACATTTACCATAGTATTGGAAAAATATGATGGGGAAAATAGCAATAATTCTCTCCCTCCCAGCTCAGCAATCCATTTCAAAATAAGGTAGCTATTTTCTACTCCCACCTACCAATATGTATGCATAACTGTGAGGCAGGAACAATCCTAGCTACTCAGAAGGCTGAGATCAAAAGGATCATGGTCTGAAGCCAGCTCTGGCAGAAAAGTGAGACATTCCATCTGTAATCAACTAGAAAAAGATGGGCTGAAGACATGACTCAAGTGGTAGAGCACAAGCCTTAAATAAGCAAACCAGCCAATCAACAAGCTCTGATTTCAAACCCTAGAACTGAGTAAAACGAATAAGAAAAGTCCTAAAATTCTGTGTGACAATGTACTCCATTACATGCCAAGTGGCCATGAAAAGTATGAGGATAAGGAAGCCTTATGAAGTGTTAGAGCCTATATTGTAGGCTGCATACCTTCCTTCATAGTCATACAAATACATACACATGTATAGTATTAGCCTAGTTACTGTTGTATTTCTAATAAATATCATTTGTGCTGTTTATAATTAGTCTAGCACTTACTTCTTAAAACTAACCACTATGTCCTTGAACTTTTTTCAAACTAGTATCTGAAATCAAACTTACTCAAAGTATTACATTCCACAGTATATATGCACACATATACACCATATGTAAAAATGTACATAAATATATGTACATATACATACACCATTACTTATTTAGCTGTTTTTTTATGGGAGGATGTCTGAACTGGTGACTTCTTCAGTTTTGTGTTTTGCTTCTTTCTCTATTAAAATGGTACTGTAAATGTACTTACACACGTATCATTATATGCTGGTAAATTTGTCCCTATGGCTTACATTTCCCAAGGTGATACATTTAAGTCAAAATCTATGCATATATATATATATAATTTTTTACAAGGTGAGGATAGTTTACTTCTCTGAAAATAAAATAGTAATTCACATTTCTACTGTCAGTATGCAAAGCAGTACATTTCCTCTCATCATTACTATAAGATTTGTTATTCCAGTTTCCTGTTTCACCTGTCTGTGGATTGAAGGGAGGGGGTGCTTACTCTGTGCTCTTGTACTTCAATTTGCCTAAATATTAGTAGTATTAGTGGTGATGAATGTGTCTTCATGCGTTTACTGGATAGTTTCCATGGAGGAATTGTCTATTTGTGTTAGCAGTTGGGCCAGTATTTCTGTTATTTTTAAAGAATAATATATATATATATATACTCTACATGCAAAGAAAATGAAATATTTTCATATTTGCTGTACTGAAAGTACTTTTTCTAGCTATCTCTGCCTTTTGGCTTGGTTTGTTGGCTTCTGACATTAAAAACTTAGTCACTTATGTGTACCTTATATCCTTTGCCTTTTAAAAATTTCCACATGGGCCATGAGACATCTTCTACACAAAAGATAAACCATTTCATACTTTTAAAACCTGAATGTCATATATATATATATATATATATATATCTTCATGCCAAGAAATTTATTTTCATACATGGTATGAGTTTGTTGCTTTGGGGGTTTTTTGTTTATATTTCTATTTTTCAGATGAATAGTTAATTAAGCCAGCCATAGTTATTGAATCAGCACCTTTCGAGGAAGTGAAATCCTACCATGTAATTCCTCAGATTTGTTTGTGAACTCATCATCATCAGTTTGCCTCTTTCTAGTCTAGTGGTTATGTAGGGAATGCAGTGTTTTGTGAAGTGACTTTCCCTCTTCCTTTGTAGTTATCTTGGCTGGTCTGTGACATGTTTTATTGCATGAAGTTTGTAATGATCATTTCCACTTAATAAAACCCCACACTGAGCTCTCTGAAGTCTTTGTGCTGAGCTGCTCATGAGAGTTCCCAATGAAGGTTTTGTTCAAGCTGTCTTCTCACTCTTCTTTTGATTCTCCTTCTTTGGCTACCAGCTCCTCAATTTCCACCTTGATCTTTCCTCTGAGCTCTTTGACTGGGGTTTCCATTATATTCTTCTGTTTTTGTATTTTCTCAGGAGATAAGTCTTTTAAAATCCTCTACTTTCTGACAATCCAGCAAAATGAAAAGGTTCTTTAGCAGCATTCTACTCTTGTTTAGAGAGAAGACCAAAAGGAAGTCCAGTTTTGGGGGCTCATAGTGTTCAGCACCTGGAAAAACCCAGTCAGTGTGGGTTTTATGAAGTGGGACCTGCCCAGACCTCAAGTAGATGACATGGGCAGTACCACCCTGCCTTTGTTTCTTTCCATCCTGTCCTTGTCTTACTCTTGTATTTCAAAGACAGGTAAGACAAGGAAGTCCCCATTCCTCACAACGGGTACCTGTTTTCACCCCAAGGCTCTTGATAAAGGACCAAAAACAAAAATCCCTCCAAGGAGGTATGAGTAGTTGGTAGCTGTTCACCAATAGGGGAAACAGTAAATAAAGGCCTCTGACCTATGAAGAAACAACAGAGATAGTAATTAGAGAACAAAGTTATTTGATGGAGGTAGTACCAGCTTTGATTTGAATGTGAGTCTGGCTGCACTCCCAGCCTTTCCTCTGGAAGGTCCAACTTAGCCCCTTTCACTTTCCTGCTGATACTTCCCTCATCCTTGCTCCACCCATGCCACACTCTTTCCCCTTGGCCCCATTTTCCCTCTGTCTCTTTTAACTTGTGTCTCACTTTGCCATTTTCTTCTCCAGTGTATGACCTGTGCATTTTTCAAAACCAGGCTTAACTCTGACAATTGGAAGACATATCTCTGCCCACCTTGTTCTTCTCAGTCTTTTTTTCCCCATAATAATTTTGTTTAATTCCATAAAGAGATCCTCTAACATTTAAGAAAGGAGAGAGGCACAGGTGGGGATTTGATTATCTACAATGATTCAAGTAAAGAAGATAGCATGGAAAGTCAAGGGAAGAGAAAACAGCAATTTTACTGACTCCTTCACAGAGGGAATAAGCAGAGACAAAGATCATACAAGTCTGATCATACAACATGGGAACCTGGAGCTATGACTCCAACTACAATGAACATGGGAATAATGAATAAAAAAGCTCTAAGCTGGGCACTGGTGGCTCACACCTGTAATTCTAGCTACTCAGGAGGCTGAGATCTGAGGATCACGGTTCAAAGCTAGCCTAGGCAGGAAAGTTTGTGAGACTCTTATTTCCAATTAACCACCAGAAAACTGGATGTAGCACATGGCTCAAAATGGTAGAACGCTAGTTTTGAGCACAAATGCTTAGGGACAGTGCTCAGACATTGAGTTCAAGCCTCAGGACTGACCAAAAAATAAAAAAAGAAAAAAGAAAAGAAAAGCTCTGGCCTTAACTTCCATAGAGCTACTGTACTGTCTGAGCCACCCCTATTCTCTTTCCCTTATTTCTCTAGGCCAACACAAATCACTGGCCCTAAGTTGGCGCTATAGAATCAACTGCCCCAAACATAGGCAGAATGAAAAGATTCTGTATCACTTGGCAGTGAATGGAGTGAGGACCACAGCAGTTTTGCACGGGGTAACCCAAGGCCTTAGGAACAAGGAACACCAACAAATAAATAATAAAGATGGCTCCTCTGTCCTCTTGCACATTAGGTCAGGGAAAGACAGAACTGCTAACACCTGCTTCAGGGTCTTGATAAAAATCCTTAGCACTTTCCTGTGACTGCATTCCTGATTGGCAGGTGATGGGCACCTCACAGGCTTTAGCTCCAGTCATTCTCATATCTGGTTCACTCATTCAACTGGAGTGAATAAAGTGTACTGGCTTTACCCAACACTTCCCTGGCTACTGCTCCATCAGGCAGTGAGATTTCTGACAGATTTGGAGGCACTCTGAGCCCGCTGGACCACGGCAGAACACTTCTCACACCATAGCAACTTGTTGTTTTCAAAGAGACCTTCATTGCAGGGTATTCCGTGAGAACCATCAGGGAAAGTCAGCAGGCCAAAACCATCTACTCTGCCATTTTTAAGTTCCCCCTCAAAGGTCATGTTGTCATGTCGAATGAAGACTGTGATGCCATTAAACTTTCCCTGGGCAAACTCCCCCTCATACCTTGAGCCATCTGAGAAGGTCATTACCCCAAAGCCATTAAAGAGCCCATTTTCAAAATGACCCAAATAGGTGCCACCATCTGCAAACATCAGTTGACCAAAACCATGTCTTCAGCCTTCCTTCCACTCTCCACGATATTTCTACCCACTGGAATAAGTGAAGGAACCTTTTGTCAGTGTCATGATGACAGCGTATGAAAGAAAAGGGTGAAAACTGGGCTCGACCTTTCCAGATGTCTTGGGGCTCCAGTCGCCTGGGCCTTGGCTCTGCCAGGCTCCTCACAGCTACCTTCCACTCCACTGCCACCACCACCAGCTCGGCCCCTCTGGACGCCCTCTCCTCAGTCTTAGTGATATATAGATACACACATACATACATATGTATATATGTATATACATATGCAGATAATATTGCATCTATCCGTGCCTCTCCTCTTGGTATTAAACTCATATAATGTCTTGGGAAATATGTACATGAGATTTCGGTAGCACCATTTCTTCCATCAAGTATGGAAGGCTGTGGGTTGGGAAGCACTGATAATACTTGGATGTCCTTCTGCCAGTAGAGCATTCATCCCACCAAATATTAAGGGCTAGAGAGCTATACCAAGTAGGAAGCCAAAAGTTCCCTGCAACACTACTGGGACCTCCCCTGACAGGTCAGGCTGTTGTAACACAGAGGAGGCTGCATCACTGACCTAAAATGGGTGCACATTACATGGGTGCTCTCTGACCTAATGGCTTCATGAATTATCATGGTGAGGAGCTTAAGTAGACTGCAGGCATCTTCTACCACAGCAGCGTGTCCCCACACTCCCCTCCCCGCCAACCCTGTAGACTGCCAAGTCATGAGACTGCCAGCAAATAGACTTGGGTTCTGAGGAGAGTCTTTCCACATGGGAAGAAAAGGGCATGAGACAGATGCATATCATGTTAAGGCCTTAGAAAAAAATGTCTTATGTAGATTATTTTTTTCTGCTAGAAAACAACAAAATAAAGTTGTCTTTGGTACCCATGATTCCAGATTCCTGCAAATATCACAATCCAGATTCTCAAGTAATGTGCACATCATGCAATATGCTTTAAATCATTTCTAGAATACTCCTAGTGCCTAACACAACGCAATGTTGTGCATATTGTTATATTGTATGGCTTAGAGAAGGGGAAAAAATGTCTTGTGTATGTTCAGGGCACCTGAAGTTCTTTCCCAGGTTTTTTTTTTTAATCTATTGCCAGTTGAGTCTGCAGGTGCATAACTCATAGGCATGGAAGATCACCCATACCCCAGAGAATTTAGAGCACTTTTGGAAAGCCACAATAATGTTCAGATGCCATACCTTGGAGCCCAATTCAAGGGAATATGGGTGTCAGGCCTCAGTGCATTGAGGTGAGATAAAGAATTCAGTGAGACTGAGATTATATTTTGAAACCATAGTGCAAATACAGAATTGTTCTTATTCAAGAACAGAAATGGCATTGCAGAAAATTGAAGCATGAGGTAGAAAAATACTTGAGAATTTCTTTCAGAGTGTTAAGGAAAAGGGACCAAAAGGAATAAAACCTGTAGAAACAATGACAGACATTGAAAACAGACAACAGGAACTTCACAGACTGTAGGAGGCTCTTAAAAATAATAACTAATGAGAGAACCACAAAAATGGAAAATGGGCCTTGTATCCAAAATATCTATATCTAATCTATGAATCAGGAAGGCAGAAGTTCAAAAGGGTATTTTTTTCTTGTAAAATTTGAGATGTTTGTGAACATCTCAGTGAATTTAACTAATGAATTTTATTTGGGAACACAATTTTATTTTTTTTAGACACGTAAATAATGTGATTTTTTTTCAAATTTTTATTATCAAACTGATGTACAGAGAGGTTACAGTTTCATACATTAGGCATTGGATACATTTCTTGTACTGTTTGTTACCTTGTCCCTCATACCCCGCCTCCTCCCCCTTTCCCTTTCCCCCCCTGATGTGTTCAGTTCATTTTCACCAAACAGTTTTGCAAGTATTGCTTTTGTAGTTGTTTGTCTTTTTTTACCCTGTGTCTCTCAATTTTGGTATTCCCTTTCAATTTCCTACTTCTAATACCAGTATACACGGTTTCCAATATACTCAGATAAGATTACAGAGATAGTGTAGGTACAACCACAGGAAGGTGATACAAGAACCTCATCAATAATAGAAGCTACATATACAGATGGGACGTTGAAAGTAGTTACAACTGTGATATAACAATCATTTCCATAACATGGAGTTCATTTCACTTAGTATCATCTTATGAGTTCATAAGGGTATAGCTATTGGGCTCTTGTGATGCTCTGCTATGACTGCCTAAACCTGTACTAATTATTCCCAATAAGGGAGACCATAGAGTCCATGTTTCTTTGGGTCTGGCTCACTTCACTTAGTATAATTTTTTCCAAGTCCTTACATTTCCTTACAAATGGGGCAATGTCATTCTTTCTGATCGAGGCATAAAATTCCATTGCATATATGTACCACATTTTCCTGATCCATTCGTCTACTGAGGGGCATCTGGGTTGGTTCCATATTTTAGCTATGACAAATTGTGCTGCGATGAACACTGTTGTGCTGGTGGCATTACTGTGATTTTGTTTGTGGTCTTTTGGATAGATACTCAAAAGTGGGGCTGCTGGGTCATAGGGGAGTTCTATATTTAGCCTTCTGAGGAATCTCCATATTGCTTGCCAGAGTGGCTGAACCAGTTTACATTCCCACCAACAGTGAAGTAGGGTTCCCTTTTGGCCACATCCCCTCCAACAATTGTTATTGTTGGTTTTCTTGATATAGGACATTCTTACTGGGGTGAGATGGAATCTCAATGTTGTTTTGATTTGCATTTCTTTTATGGCCAGTGATGTAGAGCACTTTTTCATATGTCTCTTGGCCATTCTCATTTCCTTATCAGAGAAGTCTCTTTGCAAGTCTTTAGCCCACTTGATGAGGGGGCTAATGCTTCTTTGTGGTTTTGTTTTGGAAGAAGGTAATTTTTTTAGTTCTGCATATATTTTAGAGATGAGGCCTTTGTCCGTTGAATGGCCGGTAAAGATCTTCTCCCAGTCTGTAGGATTTCTGTTTATCTTGCAAGCTATGTCCTTTGCCCTGCAGAAGCTCTGCAGTTTGATTTAGTCCCATTTGTCCAACCTTTCTTTGATTGGTAGCCTTTCTGGGTCATTGTTAAGGAAGTTCCGTCCTGCGCCAAGGAGCCCAAGTGTTTCTCCTACTCCTTCCTTGAGTGTATTCAGGGTGTCTGTTTTGATTTTGAGGTCTTTAATCCATTTGGAATTGATTTTGGTGCAGGGTGATATATAAGGATCTAGTTTTAATTTGTTGCATGTGTTGAGTCAGTTTTGTCAGCACCATTTGTTAAAGATTTTTTCAAAGAACCAACTCTTTGTTTTGTTTCTTTCGTTGGTTTTTTTCATCTCTAATTGATTTATTTCTGATTTTATTTTAATTATTTGCTTCCGTCTATTGACTTGGGGTTTGGCTTGTTTTTCTCTCTCAATGAAATTAAGGTGGTTCCTTAAATTATTGAGATGCTGTTTCTCCAGTTTGTTGATGTATGCACTCAGAGATATAAATTTTCCTCTGAGTACTGCCTTTGCTGTGTCCCAAAGGAGCTGGTACTTTGTGTCCTCAACTTGGTTGAATTCCATAAACATTTGAATTTCCGTTTTAATTTCTTCAATGACCCACTGATGTTTCAGCAGTGTGTTCTTTAGTCTCCATGATTTGTAGGATTTTCTGTGGTGGCTGTTTGAGTTGAGCTCTAATTTTATTCCATTGTGGTCTGGGAGAATGCAGGGAATGGGTTTGATACTTCTGAATTTGTACAGATTTTCTTTGTGCCCTAAGATGTGATCTATTTTGGAGAATGTTCCATGTGCTGCCGAAAAGAATGTGTATTCTGTCCTTGCTGGGTGGAATATTCTGTAGATGTCGGTTAAGTCTAGTTGGTCTATGCAATTATTTAGTTCTGTGGTTTCTTTGTTCAGTTTTTGGTGTGTTGATCTGTCCAGAGGTGATAGTGGAGTGTTAAAGTCCCCAACTATCAATGTGTTTGGGTCTATGAGTGTTTTTAGAGTCAGTAGTGTTTGTTTGATGAAGTTGGGTGCTCCTGCATTTGGTGTGTAGATATTTAGAATGGTAATATCTTCCTGTAGGAGAGATGCCTTTACTAGTATGTAGTAACCTTCTTTGTCTCTTCTTACCTTTTTAATTTGAAGTCAATTTTGTCTGATACTAGGATTGCAACTCCAGCCTGCTTATGGGGGCCATTTGCTTGATAGATTTGATTCCAGCCTTTCACGTTTAGAAGATGTTTACTTTTGCTGGATAGATGTGTCTCTTGGAGGCAGCAGAAAGATGGATCTTGATTTTTGATCCAACTTATGAGCCTATGTCGTTTGATTGTAGAATTAAGTCCATTAATGTTGAGAGTTAGGATTGAGAGATGATCGTTTATTGCTTTCATTATCACTATCTTGTTTGAAGCTGTGTCTTCCCATTTCTTGATCTGATGTTTACTATTTAGGGTTCATTTCTCTGTCCGTATTGGGATCTTGATTATTTTCCCTGTATAGTACATCTTTGATGATTTTCTGTAAAGCTGGTTTGGTGGAGATATATTATTTCAGTTTTTTCTTATTGTGGAAGACTTTTATTTGACCTTCGGCTATGAATGAGAGTTTGGCTGGGTACAGAATTCTTGGTTGGTAGTTATTTTTATTTAGTGTTTGGTATACTTCATTCCAGGCTCTCCTTGCTTTCATGGTCTCTGCTGAGAAGTCTGGGGTAATTCTGATTGCTTTTCCTTCATATGTGATTGTTTTCTTTGCCCTAACAGCTTTGAGTATTTTTTCCTTGCACTCTACTGAACCTGTTTTGATCACTATTTGTCGGTGGGATGTCCTATTCTGGTCTGGTCGGTTTGGGGTTCTAAATGCTTCTTGTATCTGTATAGGCCTTTCCTTCTGGATATTTGGGAAGTTCTCAGCTAATATTCTGTTAAATTGGTTGCCTATCCCATTAACCTCTTTCTCCAAGTTTTCCTCAATACCTATTATCCTTAAATTGGGCTTCCTGATCATGTCTTGGATCTCCTGTAGGGATCTGTTTTGTTAATTGGACTGGATTTGTATTGATTTTTGATCTTTCTCCATAGAATCTAAGGAATCTTCAGCTCCTGAAATTCAATCCTCTGCTTCAGTTAGTTGGGACTGTAGGCTAGCTACTTGATTTCAAATCTCTTTTCCTTATGACTGGTCTTTCCTGATGATTTCCATGTCATTTCTTAGGTCTTGTATGGACTTCTTTACTTCATTAACTTCATTACTTTGGTTTTGAGTGTTATCTCTCAAATCTTTAAGCTGGTTAGCTATCTTTTCATTTGACTCTTGAAGTTCATTTATCTTTCTATTTGTGGATGCCATGAAATTCTCCATTAATTTTTGTCTTTGCCTCCTCACACTCTAGAATCATTGACTGTAGAGATTCAAACTTCTCATTTATCATGTTTATCAGTAGACTTTGTAGAGCATTTTGGGGGTTCTCTTCTATGTCTTTGATTGACTGCTCTGCTTCCTGCTTGTTTTGGGGGGGGGGATAAGACTTCATTGTTTGCCATCTTTCTTGTGTTCCTTCTGCCCATTTGGATTGGGAATGCCAGTCTACCAGCACCTGTGAGCACCGTTTAAGACCCAAAGCAGCCCTTACCAAGCGCTGTTGTGTAAATCTTACAAGTTCACAATTATATACAGATACCCTGTATACCTGTCTATAAAATTAGATTTGGTGTTCCTAAAGAATACAATTTGAGTATAACAACCGATCCTGGGCCCTGTATTCAGTGGTTACTTATTTACTGTTACAACCCTATAAGCAATTCTTGTTTTTATATTAAGTTCTTTTAGGACTGGCTTTCTCTATGAACCCCTTTGATTCACTCGGATTAAGCTGGGATACCCTCTATCCAATAACCAGGAGTCAATGGAAACTGGAGGTCCAGGCAGTAAGTCAGGAGGGTAAGTTGGAGGTAGTAAAGAGAATAGAGTAAAATGTATTGGGGAGGGGGCGGTGGTGATTTTGGTTTAGTTTCAGTGACATGGAAATGTGGAAAAGAGTAGAATCAGTAAAAAGAAGAAGGTTAAAATGATAGACAATGGAGAGTTAGCAGAAAAGAGTGGAGGTGTTATTCATAGGAAAGTAATTTTTAAAGAAAGAGAATGCAAAGAGAGAAATAAAGTAAAAATAGTGGAGGACAGTTGCACAAAACAGAGGAAAATTATTTAAAAAAGAAAAAAAAATTAAAAGGAAAAAAAACAGAAAAGGAACTGCCCAAACAAACAGAAATGAAAAAACTTGATAAAACAAACAGGTAAAAATGGAAAACAAAACAAAACCAAAAAAAACAAAAAACCGACGACGTTTCAGAAGTGAAAAAAAAATTTTTTTTTAAAGTTTAAAAAATGTTTGAAAGGAAGAAAAAAAAATGGAGTCCTCTTTGGGTGGTCTTTCCCCAGTCTCTGGTTTCCTTGTGATGGTCTGCAATCTATATTCCTAATTGGCTGGGTTTGACTTGATTTCAGTTTGCAGGGGGTGGTTCTGTTCTGACCCTTCACCCCTGTTGGTGCAATCCTGGGTCTCTGTGGTTTGCACAGCTTGCAGGCAGGCCTTGGGCATCCTCTGTAGATGGGGACTTGAGCAGTCTCAGGAACCGTGGCTCCTCTGTCTGCTGTGGGGCCACTGCCTTTAACACCTGGCTTTGAATAGGCTGTGGACTCAGCAGGGTGGGGCACGGCACCTCTGGCCTGTTTTACCTGGCTGAGAGTTGCTTGCCTGGGGGAGGCTCCTCCCTCCTGGGCGGGGCAGCCTCCTTGGTGGAGGTGGCTATGGAATGCAACTCCTGTTCAGGCTGGGAATTGGGCTTCCTCTGTGACGGGACTGTTTAACTTTCTCAGGATCTGTTTGTTCCCCTGTCTGGTGTTTACGTGCCGCCGGGAGCTGCTCGCTGCTTTCACTTTAAATTTAGAAATTCCGGTGGGCAGGGCAAGGCACCTCTGGCTAAGCCGAGGCCCAGGACACACCTCCCGCCTGGGCAGGGGGTGTTCTCCTTGGCAAAGCTGGCTCTCACTGTTCGGTCCCTCTTGCCCTCTTCAAAGTTGGCTACTTTTACCTCACTTTTCCCAGGCCCGATTTAGTTCCAATCTGGTCTTACCCTGTGCCAGTGACAAAGATGGCGTTTTGTTCTGGCGGTAGGGGAAGGGCTGCCTTCCAGAAGCTGCTCTGTGGGCGCGAGTGAGAATATCTTTCGTGGGGTACTCACGCTTTTTCTGTGATTTCAGGTCGTCCTTGCTCAGCCGCCATCTGGAGTATTTCTCCCTGGTCCACCCTGTGTGCTTTAGCTGCGTGGAGTGCGGGTTGCTGTGCTGGGCGCTGTGCCGGAGCTCAAATCTGTGTTTTCAGATGAGCAAAGTCGATTTTTCCTTCCTGGCCAGAATCCCTGTACTGTTAGAACTTACTCTGGCTGTTTTTCTAGGAGTAAAAGTTTCTATGGGGTGAGAAAACTGCGATGTCAGAGGGAGCTTACCTAGTGCTCTGCCAACACTGTTTATTTCTAATAGCAAAACTGAATGCTATATAAAGAAAATTGCTGTATAAGTCCTGTCTCCTCCCATGGAAAATTTCCCCATTATCTACATCTTGAGCCCAGCATGCAAAATCAGTGCACTTGGAGAGCACTGTGTTGGAATGTCATTACTGGAGCCCATAGTTTATGTAAATGTCCACTGTTGACATGTTTCCTGTGGGTTTGGGCATGGATGATGACATGTGTCTACATTCCACTACCAAGTATAGTAATCTTACTGTCCCCCCAGATCCTCTGTGCTATGCTTGTTCTCCTTTCCCTCAGTCATCTGGCAGGCATCCATTTTTCTTCTGTCTCCATAATTTTGCTATTTCCAGAATGTTCTATAGTTAGAATAATAGAGCATTTTCAGGGTGGAGGTCTTCCACATAGTAATGTATACACTTAAATTTCCTCCAAGTCTTTCCATAGTATAGAAGCTCATTTCTTCTTAATGGTGAATGAGGTTGTTTATTTCTCCATTTCTCTTCTAAAGGGCATCTTAGTATCAAGTTTTGGCTGTTTCAAACACAGGTGCAGGGGACACCCATATGTGGGTTTTTGTGGGGGCAGGAGTTTCCAGTTCATTTAGGCAAATGCTAAGGGTGCATTGGTGCATGCTATGGTTAGTTTTGCAATGACCTTCCAACTCTCCCCCACAGTGGCTGTACTAATTTGCCTTCCCACATCGGTGATTGAGAGTTTCTGTTGCTACACATCTGTTCCAACATTTTGTGGTGTCAGTGTTTGGGATATCCACTCCTTAGTGGACATGTAATAGACAAGTCATGCCCTCTTTTCTTTTCTTTTAATTTCTATTTCCCGAGTGACATAACGATATTTAATATCTTTTCATGTGCTTATTTGCCATCTGTCTTCATTGGTGAACTGTCTATTCAGGTAATTGCCACATTTTAATTTAATTTAACAAGTTCATTTAAACAAGACACCTGATTTGAAAATATCTAAGGTGTACTCCTTAGTTTCTTTTATCTGTGTGTCTGTTACTTCCCTGAATGGCAGGTGCCTCTTCATTAAGCTGTGCCACAGAACTATCCTGTCCTGCATCTTCCCATTAATATGGCCCCAGTTCTCAGTCTTCTCTCCTTCCTTGGGCTTGTCATCAGCCATGGCAAGTTGGAGTCTTCTCCCTTGCTGTTTTGAAAAGAGGTGCCTAGTCCACAGGGAACAAACAGCATCAGGAATGGTGGGGAAAACCCACTTTTTATTTTTTTTCAAATTTTTATTATCAAACTGATGTACAGAGAGGTTACAGTTTCATACGTTAGGCATTGGATACATTTCTTGTATTGTTTCTTACCTTGTCCCTCATACCCCCCTCCCCCTCCCCCTTACCTTTTCCCCCCCTGAGGTGTTCAGTTTACTTACACCAAACAGTTTTGCAAGTATTGCTTTTGTAGTTGTTTGTCTTTTTTACCCTGTGAAACCCACTTTTTTTTTTTTTTTTTTTTTGCCAGTCCTGGGCTTTGGACTCAGGGCCTGAGCACTGTCCCTGGCTTCTTCCCACTCAAGGCTAGCACTCTGCCACTTGAGCCACAGCGCCGCTTCTGGCCGTTTTCTGTATATGTGGTGCTGGGGAATCGAACCTAGGGCCTCGTGTATCCGAGGCAGGCACTCTTGCCACTAGGCTATATCCCCAGCCCCATGAAACCCACTTTTTAAATGAATTGTTATTTAGAAGTAGAGTCTTTAATCCTTTGAGTGGCCTCGAATGTTCTTGTTGTCTTCCTGTTTTGGGTGTACTTTCTCATTTCTGGTTTAATTCCATTGTAGTCTGATTTCTGGTTTAATCCCATTGTCAGCTGAGAATAGATCCTGCATAATTTCTTATTCTTGTAAATTCGTCAAGTAGTGTTTGATGGGCCAGATGTGGTCTGTTTTAGTTATGTGGTGCACATGAGCTCAGGAGAATAGATGCTCTGTTGAAGTCAGTAATAGGGAAGTGTGGCAATGATTAGGATGCATTGTACTCATAATCTGACCTATGAATTTGTAACCTCTTTGTATAACTACTTAAAAATAATAATAAATTTTAAGTCAGTTATATCCAGTTCACTGGCAATCCCATTGAGATCAACTTTGTTCATGCTGACTGTCTGCCCCACAATGTCTGTCCATTTCTCAGCAATGTGTTGAAGCCTTTATATTGTAGTTCTATCAGTTACCATCTCACATATTCTTAGGATTTGCCTATATATTAATGATTGCTATGTCTTTAACTCCATTGATGACACCATAATTTGTGCCCATCTGAATCTCTTATAACTTCCCTTACTCTGGTCTGCATATCTGAAATATTAATGTAGCAGCTCTGAATAGTGTTAACATAGTATATCTTTTTCTGAACCTTTATGTGTCTTTATAGTGAGTTTGTGGTAGAGAATATATAGTTGGGTCTTTTTTTAAGATCTTAATCTGATAATCTCTGCCTTTTAGTTGGTATATTGAGACCATCAGTGTGTAGAGTGATAGTGATGTAATAGCTACCACACTTGTTACTGTTTTCTCTGTTGTTCTTATTTTGTGTACCTGTTTTTGTCGTCCACAGTTTTTCCTTCTTTTGTTGTGTTCATTGAACCTCTTCTCTGAATTCATTTTTTCCTGTTTTTCTTTAATATCTCAGCTATATGCCTTTTAAAAACTTTTTTGTGGTTGAGCTAATTTGCACTAGCCATTTACAACTAATCCAAGTCTACTTTCAAAGAGCATAACATTCTTTCATGCATAGTACATTTTAGTAACAATGTTTTCCTAACTGGCTACATTGTTACTGTTGCTATTTTGCAATTGTTATCTACTAGGTGAATTAAGAACAAGAAAAAATTTTAAGCCAGAACATTGTGGTATGTGTAGATCTTAGCACTGAAGAGGCTGAAGCAGGAAGATCTCAAGTTCCAGGCTACCGTGGACTACATAGTGACACCTTCTCTCAAAAAGAAGTAAACAAAAACACAGTATTGAGTTTTAAAGAAAAGTTTAATTTTACCTTTACCTAGTACTTCTGTAGTAATCTTCCTATCTCTAGCTCTGAATTTCTGACATAGATCATTTCCTTCTCCCTAGAGTACATACTAGTTTTTACTGGTTTTTTTTTTTTCTACAGACTGATTCTGTTGGATTTGTTTTCATATTGAGATGTTGAATGTAGTGCAGGGTCCCCTACCTTGTTCTTACTGACCAAGCCATTGTTATCACTAGGTTCTGGTCTTTTCCATCTTGAAAAATGGTGATTTGGGTCTGCTGAGCAGACTTGCTGCAGGGTTGGCAAATTGTTCTTGTGATGTGAGATTTGGAAAGACTTTTATATAGATGGTCCTCAGGTGGTTCTCAGCATATATTATTCTTTTGTAAACTTGACAGCTCTGTATCCTAGTTTCCTCATTTATAATTAAGCCAATAGTTGGGGGGGGGGGTGTCTTTTGTTTATTTGTTTCGGTCCTAGGTCTTGTACTCTGGACCAGGCTCTGTCCCTGAGCTCCTTTTGCTCAAGGCTAGCACTCTACCACTTGAGCCATAGTACCATTTCTATATTTTTCTGAGTAGTTTATTGGAGATAAGAGTCTCACAGACCTTCCTGCTCAGGCTAGCTTTGAGCCATGATCCTCAGATCTTAGCCTCCTGAGTAACTAGGATTACAGGCATGAGCCACTGGCACCAAGCTTTAACCAAAATTTTTAAGCCCCAAATGTGTGGCTCATTTTAAGAAATGGCCAACAGAGAAGATACTTGAACTTTTGTAACCTTATGATCTAACATAGATGTGTAATTCTTACAGGAAATGGTTAGGTGACAATTCTGTGTCAAATGATGCTCCATGCAACTCTCAGTGAACATGAATTCATTTGCCTCTGTCATCACTCTCTGTATATGGATCTTGCATAAGATTGTCTAATCTGACCTGACTACTCAGAAGATACATTTCCCCCTTTCTCTCTGTGGCTTGGTCCCAATGCCTTGCTTATAAGCGCTTTTGAGTGATGTTTCCAGGAATTAGTGCTCATCACCACTGAGCTTGGAAAGGAGAAGAAGCACTCAGGCACATCTTACTTCTCACTGAGAGTCAGCGAAGTGGGCAGCTTGCAAGGCTGAAGGTTAGAACATTGGTACAGGTTACTTGAGGTTTCGTGGAGCATGCTCATCCTGAAGCACATTGCTGCCTGCTTTATTCATTTCGTCTCTAGGTCCACTTTCTGTGCTGCTGTTCTTTTTCCTTCAACCTTATCATGTAGGCTCTTCTCTCCTCTAGAAGCATCTCTCTCTTTTTTTTTTTCTTTACAAGGAGTTCAGCATCTATAAGCCCCAGTGGTCAAGCAAGGCTCTCAAGTGTGGAAGAATACACAGATGATGCTAAAATATGCTTGGAATGAATGAAAACCCTATGTAGAAGGAAAATGCATCTTAGCCTCCTTTGCTGAGCTTAGTAGGCAGTGTTGAGAGGGGCAGAGAATTGGATGATTGAAAGAACATTTGAACAAGACACTTCCTGTTAAGTCACAAACCTGAAAAAAAGCACCAAGGAATGTGCCATAAACCCATCTATTTTTCATGCTCCCGTTCTCAGACCCAAGAAGTCTGTATCAGAGTTAATATGGAATAGAAAAATGGATAAAAGCTTGATAACAGCTAGATTAATATTGCAGAAGGAGCCAGGACAGAAGTGAGTGATGGAGAGAAAGAGCCTGTGGGGCAGCTCTCCCAGGTGTGGCCTGTCTGGAAAAGATGCAGTGGGCAGACAGGCTTCAAGAGATGGGTGGAGCTCTGGGTGGGGCTCTGGGAACTACAGGAGTAGGATGGGGGAGAAGGTTAAGAGGAGAGTCCTCTTTTCAATTCAGGCCCCAGTTTTGCTGTGTGACCTGAACACCTGCTGCTGCTTCTCTGGGCCTCATAAGGGCTCATGCACCTGTTCTCCCAAGTTAGGCTAGGACCTGGACCTTAGTTCAGGCACATTCACATATTGCTATGATCAAGTTGGTATGTAAAGCTGGAGGGAAGCTTTAGGAGAGGTGAGAGATAAAAGTCAGTGTAAATAACAAGAATCTTCCTAGCCTGGCTCACTTCAGCTCCTGACCTGCCCCTCATCCTGCATCATTTCTTGCAGCCTTTCCTCAAGCAGCAGTTGGTTTAGTCCTCTCCTACCTGTTCCCTTCCATTCCTCTTTGGAGCCCTTTTCCTGAAATTTAGCTGTCCTCAGAGGAAATCCCTGGGTGCAGAAAGGGTTCCCTAGAGACTGCAAGCCTAGCAGAGACCCTGAGGTCATACTAGAGGGTCAGTCTTCAAGGCTTGTGGCAAAGCAGGAGCACCCGACCTGGCAGTGACTTCCCTATGGCCACAATGCTACAGGACTGGGAGCTCAGCATAATCAGGGCTAAGCCATGCTTGGGCCTCCAAATCTCCTGAACACTGGGTGGGTCTTTTGCTCTGTTCTACTCCCGTGGGTTGGTGGCGAGCTCATGAGGGAAACCAAGAATCTCACCAGGTTCCTTATGATTCCATCCCAGCTCTGCAGATGGCCCAGATGGCCCCCATGGAATGGGGACAAGTCCCACAGCCCTTAGAGGGCCACATGCCAGGGTTTCTACAAACAACTTTGTAGCCAAACAGTTCAGTGAGGCATTTGGGATTTGAAGTGCCACATGCTTATTAAGGTTGAATTAGGATTCCCACAATCATTTGCTGAGTGACTTTAGGCAACTTGCTTATTAACCTTTCTGAGTCTTTGTTTTTGTTTTGTTTCTTCTTAAATGAGGCTAATTCTTTCTCCTGGAATTTTTGAGAGGCTTCAACATGATGGTAAAATAACAAACTCACCAGGTTGAAATCCCACTGTCCCTACCCACAGCATGCTTTTGCTGTGGGTAGAATTCAGCACTGAAAGTCTGGCTCAGGCCCACCACAGGGCCAAACTGCTTAGGGCCACGGATCCTCTTGGCTCCAGGAGTGTCACTGTGAGAAGCTTTCATAGAATGACCACAGAAAGGGCTGTGGTAGGTAGACCTGCAGGGACCCCATCTTTTAGTTCTGGCCTGACTTGGGCTCCCTATTCCTCTTATATCCCAAGCTTCCTGGCCTTTGTCACAGGCTGAAAGCCCAGCCCCCCAGATGTGGGAATGACCCCATCCTCATGTGGAGCTGATAGGAGGCTCACTGTCCACCTTATCCAGCACTCCAGCTGCATCATCTCTCTTTTCTAAGGTTTCCCTGCCACAGACTGATGAACAAATATGAACCTTAGAGAATCCATACATATGCCTTGCCCAGACAAGTAAGATAATGTGCTGAGATATAGCTCAGTGGCAAAGTGCTGGCCTAGCAAATGCAGCATCCTGGGTTCAATCCTGAGTATCAAAAAAAAAAATGCAAAAACAAGTAAGTTGGACAAGTGCTCAAAACTACAGTCAGCAGGAAAATGTTGATGGCTCACACCAGCAATTCTAGCTACTCAAAAGGCTGAGATCGAAGGATAGCAATTTGAAGCCAATCTGATCAGAAAAGTCTGTGGTCCTCTTATCTCCGATTAACCAGCAAAGAGCCAGAAGTGGAGGTATAGCTCAAGTGGTAGAGAGACAGTCTTTAGTAAAATAGCCAAGTGAGAACACACAGCCCTGAATTCAAGGCCAAGTACCAGCACACACACACACACACACACACACACACACACACACACACACACACACAACTGCAATTAGTAGCAGAGTCCAAACGTGCTGTTCAAAATGTGCATTTATTATTATGATTATTATGATGTGATCTAAGGTTGTTTCTCTGTCCTTGGAGAAAAAGCCATTCCAGACTCCAGTGCAGCATCAGACCATTGCCACCCAAGCCAAAAGGTGAAAGATTGCTTACACTGTAAGATCTGTGTACAATCTGGGATGAGTCCAGGTTTTGCCTAGTTTTGAATCAGCAGTCCTTCCCCTGTGCACCTGTCTTAGCCAAGCTTTCTCCAAATGGCTGGATTTCTATAATTTCTTCATATGCTGATGGTCATCACCCAGGTGTTATTGAGAACAAAAGGGAGCAGGGCAGTGCAGGGACCCAAGAAGAAGAAATGGCTGAGAGGTTCACCAGCGCAGTGTGTCCTGGATGTTGAGCTGGCTTTGCATGGGCAATGCAAGCTACATAGTGGCATGGAACTGTTTGCACATCCCTCTTTACACCAACTTGAGCTAACTGTACACATAGCCCATATGATTAAAATAGTAGGAAAACCACTGACATAGGTGTGCATGTGTGTACACATACGCTGTTGTACATGTGCACCAGTCCTGGGGCTTGAACTCAAAGCCCAGGTGTTCTACCTTAGCTTTTCCCATTCAAGTCTGGTGCTCTACCACCTGAGCCACAGCTCCGCTTCTAATGCTTTGCTGTTTAATTGGAGATAAGACAGACTCTCCCACCTGGGCTGGCTTTGAACTATTATCCTCAGATCTCAGCCTCCTGAGTAGCTATGGTTATAGGTGTAAGCTGCTGGCACCTGGCCAGGTTTTAAGCTCACTCATTTATAAGGGTGATGGTTGGGGAACCTGGCAGTTCCCATGAGAAAATTTTACAATATGTCAAATATTGAAAATGAGACAAAACAGTGTTTGGGACTGTTCTCCTGTGATGTCTAGGCTTAGGCTTTAGCTGCTCTGTTATTTTATGTTTTACCTTGCTTGTTTATTTTACTTTGCACAGGACCAGCTCTCTGCTGACATGTACAGTTTTGTGGCCAAAGAAATTGACTATGCAAACTACTTTCAAACGGTAAGGGATGGGAAAGGTAAGACTGCTAACATCTGTTCCCCGGAGTCATGGTACCCACAGGTAGTAGATATGGGCATGGAACCCAGGGCCTCCTAGTTTTTTAATATATCACAGAAAGGAGTGGAGCTTTGACTGCTTTAACCTGTGGATAAATTCTGCCTTTTGTTACTTCTTGTATAGATTAGTCCCAAAGCCCAAGATTAAAAGTCACTGCTCTCCTGGGTGCTAATGGCTTATACCTGTAGTCCTAACTACTTAGGAGGCTGAGATCTGTTTACTGTGATTGGAAGCTCCATCCCAGGCAGGAAAAGTCCATAAGACTCTTTATCTCCAATTAACTATGTAAAAACTGGAAGTGGAGCTGTGGCCCAAAGTGAATAGAGCACTATCCTTGAACACAGAAGCTCAGGGACAGCACCCAGGCTCTGAGTTCAACTACATGACTGACAAAATGTCACCTCCATCCTGAGGATTAGTGCAGCTCAGTTGTCCATGGCAGTGATTCATAGCCCAGAGGGATTCTGCTGCCTTTTCTTGCAGACAGGTTTTGGTTGTTATAGCTGTCCTGGCCAGGTATTTCTATAGCATTTCATTGTTGCAAAATCTTGGTCTATGCCATGGGGGAAGCAGGAAGATAAACTCCTCACCCTAAGTGCAAATTTGTGTTCTTGTATATTTTTGTCCAAGACAAGGGCAGATAGGGGAGATTGAGATGTCCTGTTGGCCTGCCTATCCACCAATGTAAACTACCCTTAGAGACTGGAGAGCAGGCAGAAACAGAACCTGAGCTACCTATAATTGAATGCCCTTGGTTAGGTTATTAGGACTGTGGCTGTTTCCCAGGGTAAATAAAAGGAAAGTCAGAATACAGAAAAATAAAAAAATATCATGACAGAAAAATAATATAAAATGAAAAACAATTCAGCTTATCTTCTTTTAAAGTTGAGAACAAAACTCCAAAACCTAAAAGGTTATGTTTTTGTTTCTGGTTCCTTTTTCTTTTAATGACCAGAAAAATGATGGAAAGGTAAGGGAAAGGGACAAAAGGAGAAGTCCTAAAGAGTTTGAAATGTCTTGCAGTAGGTGGTGGGCAGAATAACTGTGAGCTATTAGCAGTTTCCCCCATTTTCCTTAGTGGTCCAGATGTTCTGAGGTTTGTCCCTTCCATTCTGCAAAAGATCTCTATGTATTGTTTCCATCCTTGATAGCTTATTTTAAAATAGTAGCGATCTTTTTTTCCCCAAATGTGTTCCCTTGGTTTTGTTTGTGAAGGTAAGAGTTCCTAAAACTAATGAGATCATTGGCATTCCAAGTTTTATCAGATGGCTTCATAGACCTTTTTGTGCCATTTATTTAAAAAGTCTCCTCTTTTCACAGAATTCCAGGTTTGCCTTGTTGTATCATTGTTATTGGTGTTTTACTTCTACACCAAGCTCTGAAATGATGATTCCTTCCTGTCTCTGATATACCCCTTAAGTTTTGGGCAGGTTTGGGAAATAAATGAAGTAACTGTATTGCTTGGATTTTCTCTAGCCCTGATAAACATGCTAGCTGTGTTTTGAATTAATGAGATGGTACACCTCCAAGGAACTTGTTCTTTGGGTTGCATCTCTATAACCCAAGCAATTTCACTTCCCAATATTCCTGCAGAAAATAGTGGATCCATCCACATGTTTTCCAGTCAATAATATGTTTAACTTGGCATACATGAATAACATGTATGCTGGGTGATTTATCCTCATATCCGCATGTATCTCACAGGCCTGTGGTTTTCATTTATATCCACCTGTTGTTGCATCTCTCCTTGCTTTGAGGATGGGATGTTCAGGTGAGATGGGGTGACATGAATGGCAAGCTCTCTTAGATTATGCTTCACCTTGAGAGAGGAACCCATATTCCTTTTGGTTTTTCTGCCTCCCAGATTTCCACTTGAAATGGGAATATTTGCCACAGAGGCAAAAGCATGCCCATTCTTGTGGAGAGACCAGAGTAAGGAGCTAGATTTTGCTCCCATGAGTGAACATCTTTGTGCACAACAGGCTTCATGCCACTGAAGTCTAGGTTATTATCCCTTGCTAGGATGTTAGCCTTACCTTTGTGTTTTCTCAGCTAATAGAAGTACAGGCTGAATATCACAGGAAATCGCTGACCCTGCTGCAGGCTGTGTTGCCTCAGATTAAAGCCCAGCAAGGTAAGTGCAAGCCTTCCTTGGAGCAGAGTTGGCCTGAGACCCTGGTTGCCATTTTGGTTGAGACCATGTCCCTGTGTGTCACTTATTACTCTACCTTCCTCCCAGTGAGGTTGCATTTAAACGAGTCCCAGTACACAAGCTGGTGTTGATACAGTTATTTGTGAAGCCAAGCATAACCCCCTCCCCCCCCACATCCATACTGTCCATCAACAGCTGTGTGTAGGTGCATACAAGTATCTACAGGTATGGGTGTGTCACATTTTCCCCAGCAGCACTGGACACAGCTAACTGCCCATCACTCTCTCCCTTCCTCTCCAGCATCTCCCAAACCACAGGAATAGAGGCTCCCTTTCTTTGACAGTCATGGGAGAATCTGGACAACCAAAGAGAACCATTCCAGCTAGCATGGGTGGTTTTAGTGAGGCACCAGGTGACCCCTTTCTTGTTCTTCCCCCTCAGAGGCCTGGGTTGAGAAGCCTTCCTTTGGGAAGCCCTTAGAGGAGCACCTCTCCATCAGCGGTCGTGAGATCGCCTTCCCCATCGAGGCATGTGTGACAATGCTGCTGGAGTGTGGGATGCAGGAGGAGGTAGGACAGAACACGGCCTTGTTCCCAACTCATCTCCTCTTCTAAGAAGCAGAGCACCAGAGCCTTCTTTCCTACAGTATCCCTCCCAAACCCCCTCAAATCTAATCACACCAAAATGTGGAGTGGGGGTGTTACCCTGCTGTAGACATTGGTGGCTCCGGCTTCTTCCCATGAGCCTTCACTTTCATAGGGACAGCAGATAACTGGGAGGCTGACACCCTCTGGCATGAGGATTACATGGCCATGTTGTAGCCATTGTTTCTTCTACTAAATGTGACCTTTGCTACTGCTTTTACCTATCACATGTCATCCTCTTGTTATTTTCCTCTCTTCCTTTTCCTCTCCTCTTCATGCTTTATAAATGTCATAGTTTTTACAATAGAGTTTGTAACCTTCCTGAATACCATCTTTTTGGAGAGATCTTCGAAATTTGATTGATAGCAACATTTAAAAATGCATTTTTAGAAGTACATTGTTTAAAAAGGACTGGCAAATTGGTGGTCGTTGCTGTTTTTCTTGCTGTGTCAGTTCTTTACTCGGAGATAAATCTATCTCTGGGTTTCATCTATCAGCTATTTGCACATCTTTACTCCATCTTCATATGACTCAATCATTCAATCCATATTTATTCAGGGCATGCTGTGCACTTCATGTATGACTGAGATAGGGGTCTTATGAACTTATTGGAGGAGTTGAGTCTAGCATATACCCAATAACCATGAAATAAATAGAGGTCATGTAAGGCAAACTAGGCCCATAGGAGAGAAACATTACCATTACAACCTAAAAATATCTAAGTGGAAAAATCTACAAATAAATAACATGTAAATCCTACATAACTTTGAGTATGGCACATTGAAATCTGCTGGTGGCTCCTATGTTGCTCCAGGCTTGCTCAAAATGCTGGATATCCAAAAAAGAATAGAGGACTGAAGGCATGGCTCTGGTGGTGGAGTGTTTGCCTAGAAAATGTAAAGCCTTGAGTTTAATCTCCAAGACTGCCCCAAGATAATACATACATACATACATACATACATACACAAACAAGGCAATAGCTTGTGGAATAAGATGTAGCTCAGCAGTAGAGAGCTTGCCTAGAATGTACAGATCTCTAGGTTTGATCCCCAGCATTGCAAAACAGTAAAAAAAAAAAAAAAAAGAATGAATTGGTTTGGGTGAGGATTTATTTTCTTTTTTAAAACATATTTTATGTGTTAAAGTTTTGTTATAATTTTCCTACTTGTTATCAAAGAAAAAGCATGAAGGCCTTTATGCTCCCTGAGAAATGGTTTCATGGAGGAGGTACACTGAGCTTTTGTTTCCTTTTTTTAAAATTATGTAAAAAATTATTTAAGTTAATGAGCCTTAACCCTGACAATCTTGTTTCATCTTCCCCTAATCTCTGCCTTGGATATTTCAGATACAGTGCTACTTCATTTACAATGCCTTTGAATGTATTCTGAAAGAAAAGAGATTTTTTTTAATTTTTTATTGTCAAACTGATGTACAGAGAAGTTACATTAGGCATTGGATACATTTCTTGTACTGTTTGTTACCTCCTCCCTCATTCCCTCCTCCTTCCTCGCCCTTTCCCTTTCCCCCCATGAGTTGTTCAGTTGATTTACACCAAAGAGTTTTGCAAGTATTGCTTTTGTAGTTGTTTGTCTTTTTATCCTGTGTCTCTCGATTTTGGTATTCCCTTTCAATTTCCTAGTTCTAACACCAGTATACACGGTTTCCAATGTACTGAGATAAGATACAGTGATAGCGCAGATACAACCACAGGAAGGGGATACAAGAGGATCATCAACAATAGAAGCTACGGTTTCACATGGCATGTTGAAAGTAATTACAACAATGATATGACAGACATTTCCATAACATGGAGTTCATTTCACTTAGCACTTATGTGTTCATAAGTTGGGCTCTTGTGATCCTCTGCTGTGACTAGCCTAAACCTGTGCTAATTATTCCCTATGAGGGAGACCATAGAATCCATGTTTCTTTGGGTCTGGCTCACTTCACTTAGTATAATTTTTTCCAAGTCCTTCCATTTCCTTACAAATGGGGCAATGTCATTCTTTCTGATAGAGGCATAAAATTCCATTGTGTATATGTACCATATTTTCCTGATCCATTCATCTACTGAGGGGCATCTGGGTTGGTTCCATATTTTAGCTATGACAAATTGAGCTGCGATGAACATTGTTGTGCTGGTGGCTTTAGTGTGGTCTTTTGGGGAAATGCCCAAAAGTGGGGCTGCTGGGTCATAGGGGAGCTCTATGTTTAGCCTTCTGAGGAATCTCCATACTGCTTGCCAGAGTGGCTGAACCAGTTTACATTCCCACAAACAATGAAGTAGGGTTCCCTTTTGGCCACATCCCCTCCAACAATTGTTATTGTTAGTTTTCTTGATATAGGACATTCTTACTGGGGTGAGATGGAATCTCATTGTTGTTTTGATTTGCATTTCTTTTATGGCAAGTGATGTAGAGCACCTTTTCATATGTCTCTTGGCCATTCTCATTTCCTCATCAGAGAAGTCTCTTTGTAAGTCTTTAGCCCACTTGTTGAGTGGGCTATTGGTCCTTTGTAGTTTTGTTTTGGAGGAAGGTAATTTTTTTAGTTCTGCATATATTTTAGAGATGAGGCCTTTGTTGTATGGCCAGTAAAGATCTTTTACCAATCTGTGGGCTTTCTGTTTATCTTGTGAGCTATGTCCTTTGCCCTGCAGAAGCTCTGCAGTTTGATGCAGTCCCACTTGTCCATCCTTTCTTTGATTTGTAGCATTTCTGGGTCTTTGTTAAGGAAGTTCCGTCCTGTGCCAAGGAGCCCAAGTGTTTCTCCTATTCCTTCTTTTAGTATTTTCAGGGTATCTGTTTTAATTTCGAGGTCTTTGATCCATTTGGAATTGATTTTTGGTGCAGGGTAATAAAAAGACCCATATCCAGCATTGAAATAGAAACGGCAATAAGTGATCTCCCATCCAAGAAAAGCCCAGGTCCAGACGGATTCACTGCAGAATTCTACAAGGCCTTCAAAACAGAACTCACACTAATATTTCTCAAACTCTTCAATGAAATTGAAAGTTCACTACCAGATACATTCTATGAAGCCAGTATAACCCTCATCCCAAAACCAGGCAAGGACTCATCACGAAAAGAGAACTATAGACCGATTTCCCTGATGAACATAGATGCAAAAATTCTCAACAAAATTCTGGCCAATCGACTTCAACAGGTCATCAAAAAAAAAATCATACACCATGATCAAACTGGATTCATCCCAGGGATGCAAAGTTGGTTCAATATATGCAAGTCAGGGCTGGGGATATAGCCTAGTGGCAAGAGTGCCTGCCTCGGATACACGAGGCCCTAGGTTCGATTCCCCAGCACCACATATACAGAAAACGGCCAGAAGCGGCGCTGTGGCTCAAGTGGCAGAGTGCTAGCCTTGAGCGGGAAGAAGCCAGGGACAGTGCTCAGGCCCTGAGTCCAAGGCCCAGGACTGGCCAAAAAAAAAAAAAATATATATATATATATATATATATGCAAGTCAATTAATATAATCCATCATAGCAACCGGAGCAAGGTAAAGAACCACATGGTTATATTTCTGGATACAGAAAAGGTATTCAATAAAATCCAGCACCCATTTATGATAAAAGCCCTGGAAAAATTGGGATTCCAGGGAACAGTCCTGAACATAATCAAGGCAGTTTATGACAAACCAGCAGCAAGCATTATTGTAAACGGTGAAAAGATAAAGCCATTCCCTTTAAAATCAGGAGCAAGACAGGGATGTCCACTCTCTCCCCTGCTCTTCAACATAGTACTAGAATTCCTAGCCAGAGCAATTAGGCAAGAAGCAAATATAAAGGGGATCCAAATAGGAAAAGATGAAGTTAAACTTTTTCTCTTCGCAGATGACATGATCCTATACCTAAAGAACCCCATAGACTCTACTCTCAAGCTACTTGAGCTAATCCAAAACTTTGGCAAAGTTGCAGGATATAAAAGAAACCCTCAAAAATCAATGGCCTTTCTATATGTTAATAACCCGAATGCTGAGGCTAAAATCAGGAAAGCAACTTCTTTTGCAATAGCCTCTAAAAACATAAAATACCTAGGAATAACCTTAACCAAAGAAGCGAAAGACCTCTATGATGAGAACTTTAAAAACATGAAAAAACGAAATTAAGGCAGAACTAAGGAAATGGAAAAACCTCCCATGCTCCTGGATTGGGAGGATTAATATAATCAAAATGGCAGTATTGCCAAAGGCTATCTACAAATTCAATGCAATACCCATTAATATCCCAACACCATTTTTTAATGAAATAGAGGTAGCAATCCAGAAATTCATATGGAACAATAAAAGACCCAGAATAGCAAAAACAATCCTAAGCAGAAAGAACAGTGCTGGAGGAAGTTCAATACCCAACTTCAAGCTGTATTATAAAGCTATAGTAATAAAATCACTTTGGTATTGGCACTGGAACAGGCCTGAAGACCAATGGAACAGAATTGAAGACCCAGAAATGAACCCACAGAACTATGCCTACTTGGTCTTTGATAAAGGAGCTAAAAATATAGGAAGGAAAAAGATAGCCTCTTTAACAAATGGTGCTGGCAAAACTGGTTCAACACATGCAATAAACTAAAACAAGAAAAGAGATATTTTGAAATATTGCTATAATTGTATTATTTTTTGTCATGTCAAATTTTTCAGTGGCTTGGAATTTCTTTCCAGCCTCTGCCTTCATTAATCTTCTTTTCCATATATCTCTATCTTCATCTTCTCTTTCTGTTCATGCCTCACTTTGGCCTTATAAGTTATAGAGGTTCATTTGGGAAAAATGTTAGGGATTCTCAAATAATGTCAAAGATGGATTCCTTCACATATTACTACCTGTGCTTGCACATTCACAGATGCTCACACATGTGCACACACATACATTTCATTAGATTTGTACATCTGACTAGATCTCAGTTCAATCCTCCTTCAAGATTTATCTTGCGTGTATAAGAACATAATCTCTAGCTGTACCAGGGGTTCACGCCTGTAATCCTAGCTACTGAGGAGGTTGAGAAATGAATATCACAGTTCTAAGACAGCCTAGGCTGGAAAATATGTGAAACTTTTATCTCCAATTAGCTACCAAAAAGCCAGGAAGTAGAGTATGGCTCAAGTGTCAAGACTGCCAGCCATAAACAGAAAAAGATAAGAGACGGTACCCAGATCCTGAGTTCAAGCCCCAGTACTGGCACAAAAAGAAAAACATAAAAGACCACAAACTGAGCACCCAAGGTTCAGTTCTCTAACAAGGTCTTACTGGACCACTGCAATGAAACACTGTGGCACTGGCATTGAGAACAGCGCATTGCCTAAGGGAGTCCTGCTCTCAAGGCACTTGTGTCTGAAGGTGGAGACATGTAGACACAGCTTTGATGTTGCTGTGTATTGTTGGAAGAAGTGCCTGCTGGAAATTTTGGAGGGGTGGAGTGCAAGGACTTCCTTCCTTCCTTCCTTCCTTGCTTCCTTCCTTGCCTCCTTCCTTCTTTTGCCAGTCCTAGGGCTTGAACTCAGGGTCTGAGTGCTGTCACTGAGCCTCTCTGTGCTTAAGGCTAGCACTGTACCACAGCACCACTCCTGATTTTTTCTGCTTTTGTGGTACAGAGGAATAAAACCCATGGCTCCATGCTTGATAGGCAAGCAATCTACCACTAAGCCACATGTCTGTCTGTTTTGGTCTTGTTTCTCTGAGTAGCAGGTTGCCCATTAACCCTCTGTCCTGCTGGCAGGGCCTCTTCCGAGTAGCTCCTTCTGCCTCCAAGCTGAAGAAACTTAAAGCTGCTCTGGACTGCTGCGTGGTGGATGTGCAGGAGTACTCAGCAGACCCCCATGCCATCGCAGGTGGGCACCCCAACCTCTTAGCAAGCGCTTGCAAGGAAAGGGTGAGCATGGACCATGCTGGGACATGTGAGCCAGTGGCTTCCTGCTGTGCTACTGCTGTGTCCTCTGGAGACCCAGTTGTGGGCCTGATTGTTCTAGCCCCTTGAAGGGAGGCCACTCTTGTATTCCAAGAAAACATGGGCTGCAGTGGTCAGCCTAGGTCCCCACAATCCCAGATCCTTTCATATATATGGGAGCCACCATCTGGTCTTGACTTGCTCAGGGAGCCCCTCTTCATGTGGAACCCACCTGCCTCAGGGTATCTGCTGTGTCACAATGGCTCATGATTGATACTGTATTTGTGTCCAGGAGCTTTGAAATCTTATCTCCGAGAGTTGCCAGAACCTCTCATGACCTTTGAACTCTATGACGAGTGGATTCAAGCGTCCAAGTGAGTACCTTGCGAGTTGGTAAACTTACAGGTGAAAACTAGTTATCTCTTTGTGTCTGTGGACCATTAGTTGAGATCTGTTAAACAAAATGGCACGGTATTTGCACTGAACCTATACACATCCTTTTGTATACTTTGAATTATTTCCAGATTACCTGTTGATACTTAATACAATGCAAATAATTCTTATATTCTACTGGAGAGGGTGTCATGGCAAGGAAAAGGACCTGTCCATGTTCAGTACAGATGCAGCTGTGGGCCTAATGATACAACGGACAATCCACCATTGATTGGATCCATGGGTACAGGATCTTCAGATGTAGTGGACCAAATGTATTCATTGGAAGCACGGAAGCGTGTCAACTCCCTTTTCTGAGTCCAACATGAAGCAATGTCTGTGCATGCCCCCAAAGAAACATGTACAAGATTATTGATTGCAGCATTATTTGGAATAGGAAAATTTGCTAAAGATTTTTTTTGGCCCCTAACTAAACTGTTGTGCATCTCAACTGTTACACAGTTGGAGGAGATGAGAAAGTAAAAAGGGCCATTTAGGCTAATATGAAGACAGGAGGTGAACTTAAGCAAGTTAATGAGGACACATAGGACATTGTATTTTTATGAAAAGAAAGATAAACACACACAAAGCACAAGAGGAATTTAAGAGTGGCCCTATATATGTGTACAAAAAGGTTTTGGAAGGGCTCACTGATGCCATAGTACTGATTCTTCTAGAAAAGAAGAACACAGCAAGAGAGTGATTATGTAGTATACCCCTTGCCTGGCAAGCTCATACCCCTTGTCTGACAAGCTCAAGACTTTGATTTCAAACCCTAGTACTGCCAACACACACACACACACACACACACACACACACACACACACTCTATCATGATTTCAAACTTTATTTCAATAACAATACATAGTATAAATCTTTTTAAAAAGTTAAAGAAACAGGACAAGACAGAAGTAGAATGAAACAGTAGAAATAATATTAAGGAAACATTTTTCATATTAATAGCTTACTGATGAGTTATGGTAGTTTTTTTTGTGTGTGTGTTTTGTTTTTTTGTTTTGCCAGTCCTGGGGCTTGAACTCAGGGCCTGAGCGCTGTCCCTGGCTTCTTTTTGCTCAAGGCTAGCACTCTGCCATTTGAGCCACAGCACCACTTCTGGCCGTTGCTGAGGAATCGAACCCAGGGCTTCATGTATACGAGGAAAGCACTCTAGCCACTAGACCATATTCCTAGCCCTGATAGTTGGTTCTTTAATATGATAACTAGTTAATATGACTGATGATGAAACTTATATCCAACCAATGGCTCTTCCTACCCCTTCCCAGCATCCAGGAGCAGGACAAGAGGCTCCAGGCTCTGTGGAATGCTTGTGAGAAACTGCCCAAGGCCAATCACAACAACATCCGGTAAGTCATTGATGGACACATGTAGACTGGGTTTATTCAAGATACACAGTCTTGCAAGGCATCGGTAGCTCACACCGGTAGTCCTAGCTACTCAGGAGGAGGAGGCTGAGATTTGAGGTTTGACATTTAATGCCAGCCCAAGCAGGAAGGTTCTTCAGACTCTTATCTCGAATTAACCAGCAAAATGTCAGAAGTAGAGCTGTGGCTCAAATGGTAGAGCTCTAGCATTTAGCAAAAGAAGCTAAAGGACAATACTCAGGCGCTAAGTTCAAACCCCAGGACTAGCCCCCACATACACATTTTCCACATGTATATATACACATATATAAATACACACAACCTGCTAGTCCTGGGGCTTGTGTATATATCCATATTCATATATACATATATACCTATGTATGTGTATATATGTATATGTGTGTGTATACATACACACACATTTTCCTGGGTAAAGCTGGACAGAAGTCATGGACACGAGCATGTGGTAGTGTCTAAACAACTGTGAGCATGTCTGTTCCCTTCTAATTCTCAAAGGAGGCTATGAGGTAATGCAATGATGACAGCATTTTACAAATAAGAAGAGACTGCCATATGACAGTGGAAGCTACCCAGCTAGACATTAACTAATTCAAAGAACTATGTTCTTTGATTTGCAAGAAACAAAGAGTAACACAAGCTCTATTAAGATATTGGAGGGGCTGGGAATATGGCCTAGTGGCAAAAGTACTCGCCTCATATACATGAAGCCCTGGGTTTGATTCCTCAGCACCACATATATAGAAAATGGCCAGAAGTGGCGCTGTGACTCAAGTGGTAGAGTGCTAGCCTTGAGCAAAAAGAAGCCAGGGACAGTGCTCAGGCCCTGAGTCCAAGCCCCAGGACTGGCAACAAAAACAAAACAAATTAAAGATACTGGAAATGCCAGTGTCAATGGTTCACATCTGTAATACTAACTACTCAGGAGACTGAGATCTGAGAGTTAGGTTCAGAGCTAGCCTGGGTAGAAAAGTCTGTGAGGTTCATCTCCAGTTTACCACTGAAAAGCTTGCAGTGGAAGGGTGGCTCAGATGGTAGAACACTAGCCTTGAGCAGAAAAGGCCAAGTGAGAGCATGTGGCCCTAAGTTCAAGTTGTAGTATGGTCAAAATCAAAAGAGAGACAGACAGACACAGACGCAAACACAGAAACAGAGAAGGAGGAAGATAGGGGGAGGAAGGGAGGGAGGGGAAATACATTGGGAATTTATGACAGGGAAGGTTCCTGGACATGTGGGAGTTGACCAGAGGCTGGGGCTGGAGTGTGTCTTTGAACTAGTCATGTTCCTCCGGCTTCATGGTTCATGAGACACAGCTGTTTTCCGTGCCTGTCTCTCACTTTTCTTGTCCCTCTGCTGAAGATCTCTCCCTATTCCTGGCTTCTTCGCCTCATACTCTCCACTTCCTCCTCTTCCTACTGCCGTTCCCTCACTCCTCCTAGCCCTGCTGTCTCTCTTCCTTGCTTCTGAAAAACAGATTTTCAGCTTCGACTGCTGTTGCCATCTGCCTGATTACTTGTTTCCGTTTTCAAAATCCCAAGAGCAGCAGTATGGCAATTCTCCAAGAAATTAAACCTAGAATTGCCGTATGATCCGGCAGCTCCGCTTCTGTGCTTATACCCCAAAGAATTGAAAGCAGAGCCTTGATATTTACACACCCACATTCGTGGCCACATGATTCACCATATCTCAGAGTAGAAGTCAGCCAAGGGTCCACCAAGAGCAGACAATGGAGAAATGAAATGGGGTAAAGACATACAAGGGAATATTAAATTGTGATTCTTGCTGTGACATGAATGAACTCTGAGGACTTGCTGCTGAGTGAAAGATACCAAATAAGAGGACAAAGGCTTGAGATTCCACTTACATATAGTACTTAGAACCAACAGATTCATGGAACCAGAAATGGAATGGTGGTTGCTGGCAGTGTAAGAATGGAAGATGCTGGGGTTTAGTGGGTACAGTTTTTATATTTTTAATTTTTATATTTAAATTTTATATTTTTAATCCCATGAACAAACATCAAATTGCTGTAGTTCATTGCATGTTGGGGACCAGAGCTCAGCTTGAGGGCACTGGTCAGCACATGGGTTGATTGCTTGTGTTCCATGTTCTGGTGCAGCCCTGTGTTGGCTCTTGGAGGCTGAGCCTTGGTCAGGAGAAGCCATGGTGGAATTAGCACTGTGGCAAAATAGTGACTACTTGGTAGAAACCCAAGTTAGTCTAGTCATCTCTCTGAGGGGCTGACAGAGGGGAATTAAAAAATCCTTCAAGGAAGTTGCTTCATTGAAGCCAAACAAAGTGAGGTTAGGATTACACAGCCTTTGTAACAGATTAGTTCAGGAACAGACATGATTTCAGGGTCTTTTGAAAGTTCTTGGCAGGACTTGACTGCTTTTCAGGTCAGAGTGCCTGAGCTGTATTTGAATGCTTTGTTGTGCCCAGTTACTTCATGGGCTCTGAATAATAAATTGATTGAGGTACAATTCATATACCCCCAAGCCTTATTTAGAGTTAACCCCAAATTCACAGTTACAACAGTTAGCACTGATGGTAGAGTGTATTCATTATTCCAAAAGGAAACTCAGCTCCCATTAACAGTCATGCTTCATACTCCCCAGACCCACATGTAAACATAAACATATGGTACAGCTCTGGTATCTGTTAATCTACTTTATGGTTCTGTAAGTATTTTTAAAATATTTTTATGTATCCTGAAATATTTCATGTAAACAAAATAATACAATCAATGGCCTTTTGTATCTGGCTTCTTTCACTTATGTAATGTCTGCATGGTTCATCCATGTGTCTAGGGGTTAGTTTTTTAATATTGCATGATAGTCTATATTTATTCATTCACCTCTTGATGGACATTTAGCTTCCATTTTAGGGGCTATTATGACTAATGCTGCTAAGTCATTCACGTTGAATTTTTGTGTGAACATATTCCTCTTGAGTGTAGCCCTAGGAGCAGAATTGCTAGGCAGTTTGCTATCAGTGTTTATCATTTGACTCATTGGACCTTTCCAGAAAGCAGGCCTGAGAGTAATCCCAGAAGCCATACCTCCTATCATGTCAGTGTTTCTGCTGATGACAGACACTTTATCTCTGCACACAGGGTAGATGATAGGTTTCGACAATGAGAGCTGTGGTCATCCCCAAAAGAAAGGCAGAGACTTTCTGGATATCATTGAAGCAGATGTTAACATCTAACAGTTGAACTTTGAGTCTGCTTTTCGGAAAGAACACAAATTTCCCATTTCCTGACACATGCTGTGTATACGTCTTGTTATCGTCAGTGGCATGTGCCATGTGAGGGAAGTTTCCCTACAGTGCAGGGGAACGTGGCTGGTGTTGTGCCTGGGGAAACCTGGCCTTTCTCATTTCCTTTCAGATACTTGATTAAATTTTTATCCAAGCTGTCTGAGTATCAAGATGTGAACAAGATGACTCCCAGCAACATGGCAATTGTCTTAGGACCCAATCTCCTGTGGCCACAAGCAGAGGGGTGAGTACTTAGGAAGAGAGGCTCTGAAGGTGCAGCACAAGGTGGACTCTGAAGCATCACCAGCCTCAGTGAGTTTTCAGATCTTAGTTTGATCCACAACTTAGCCTTTTGTAGGCTCAGGAGAAGGTGCAGCCCTCCACAGAGCACTCTTGTTGACAGTCTCAGAGTCAGCTCACGGAGGTTAGCTGTCCTTTCTGAGCCAATCTAAAGCAGCATCAGGGTAAGAAGAAGGAGGCCCAGGGGCATGATGGCAGTGGGCCAAGCAGGGGGAGCTTCCCGGCACCCAGCTTCAGAGTTGGAAAGCAATGAGCTCAGCTGCAGGTGATAGCCACATCCTAACATGTTAGAAGTACCTACACGGGGATGGCTCATGTGCCCTGGATGGTGCCCTTTCCACAACACAAAGTGTCTCTACTAAGAGAAAGCCAGCTCACCCATTTGGGTCTATAGGGTTCCACTCCAGGGCCCCTTCATGGGCTTCAGTGACAAAGGACTGTCAATGTTTCATCCTGCGTGGACTGTGACCTTGCTGCCTTATCTGTGCTGTGCTTGCAGGAACATCACCGAGATGATGACCACAGTGTCACTGCAGATTGTGGGGATCGTTGAGCCCATCATCCAGCATGCAGACTGGTTCTTCCCTGGGGGTACGTAGTGGTATCTGGATGGCAGACAGAGGTGGAAAGCAGGAAGAACACTGTGAGTTCAGAGCCTTTGAAATCAAGTACTCCCAGGCTAGGATTTTGTAGGCTTTGTCTTCAATCTGTCTCTGCATGTGTATGCACTGCAAATGCATCCAGGTATTAGAGTAGAGATGTTAAGGCCTTCCGTACTCTTTATCTCAACCCCAAAGAAATTCTGGCATGGAGGTATTTACTGCCTGTGAAAACCAGCTCCATGGATGCTGTAGGTCTTACCTCCATCGAGAGTTTCTTCATGCTTACAAATCTGTGCCATAGCATCAAGGTTCTTTCTCTCACTGTGTGTTTGTTTTGACTGACCTCTCTGAAGGACAGAGCTCCTGAGACTGGTGTTGATGACAGAGTTGAGTAGCATAGGAAGTCAAGGTGGAGCAGTAGAAGAGGTGGCATTGAAGGCATTGTTCTGTAGGATCTGTGGGTGAATTAGTGCATCAGCATTGCAGACAGACAGCTGTACAGAGCACATCTATCTCCTCTATTAGAAAAGGTTGTATATATGTAAGAGCCAACATACAACTCAGTAGAATCCCTTACTACTTCTACTGTTTGGATTTACAGTAAGACTGTTATGATTCATAATTAACAATATTGAATCTTATTTTACTTTCTTGACTAGTTCCATTGACTAGTACTTTCATAACTGCAGTTATTGAATAGTTATTGAACGGCTGTTTTTCTGACTTGGTTAGCACTCTTCAGAAACTGCAGCCTAAAGCATGAATGTTGAGAAAGATGATTCTTTTTAGAAAAACCATTTTCCTTAAAGTACTTCTCTGTTCCTGTCATGTTGTTATTGTTGTTTTATAGTAGTAGGCATTGAACTCAAGGCCTCATGCTTACTAGGTAATCACTCTACCACTTGAGCCCCTGGTCCTTTTGCTTTTAGTTTGATGTTTGTAGATTAATCTATTTTCAAAGTGATATACAGAGGGGTTACAGTTTAATACGTAAGGGAGTGAGTACATTTCTTATCAAACTTCTTACCTCCTCCCTCATTTTTCTCACATCTTTCCCCCCCTTCCCATTCCCACCCTCCACCCCCTAAGTTGTAGAGTTGGTTTACAGGATATTGTCTTCTAAATACTGCTATTGCATTGGTTCATCTTTAGTTTGATTTTTAGAGAGAGTTTCATTAACATTCCCTTTTTGGCCTTTGATTATGATCTTCCTACTTCCCTCTCCCAAGTAACCTGGATTATAGGTCATCATCACCATACCCAGCAGCTCATTTTTATGATACAGTCTTGCCTACTTTGCCAAGGCTGGCATCAAAACACAATCCTCCTATCCCTTTCTCCCCAGACCCTAGAATTACAGATGTGCGTTGCCATGACTGGCTCCATCCATTGCTGTTTTATTGTTTGTTTTTAAGTCACAAATAGACATTGCTTTCTGAAACATCATCCTGTATAATTTGATATGCTCTCTGGTCTCTTAGTATGGTGGATTCTATTAATACGCTTAATTAATATCATGGGCAGAGGCAGCTCCTGTCCAGGAAGTCTGTGGCCTATCAAGCGATCATGCATATGGCTTCTTTCTTCCCTGCAGAGATAGAGTTCAACATCACAGGCAACTATGGGAGTCCAGTCCACATGAACCATAATGCGAACTACAGCTCCATGCCCTCCCCAGACATGGACCCTGCTGACCGGCGCCAACCTGAGCAGACCCGCCGGCCCCTCAGCGTCGCCACTGATAACATGATGTTGGAATTTTACAAAAAAGATGGGTATGAGCCAGTGTCTCTTCTTCAACCTGGGGGATTGGGGAAGTTGGAGGGACTGGGTAAGGGTTAGACTTAAGGAAAACCGGATTGACTCACAGGGTGTGCTTTACCATTGTCAGTTTAGTGACTTGTAGCAAATAAGCTACAAATCATTCTTTTGGAACTACCATTTGAACTCAGGGCCTTATACTTGCTTACTTGGCTCACTTGCTCTACCACTTGAGCCAGGCCCCCAGCCCTGCTTTTTTGCTAGTTATTTTGGAGTTAGAGTCTAGCAGACTTTTCAGTTGTGAGGCATTAGTGCCTGGCTTGATGTTGACTGGGATGAGTTTCTGGCTTACTTCCCTTTGGCCACAGCCTTCTGTTCTGCAGCCTTCTGACTCTGTTCTCATCAAAAGAAATAAAAGTGAGTCAGTGAGAAAAATTAAAAACCTGTATAAGTACTTTATTGTGACTGAAAAATGTTTACATGTGGAGCTGAGGGTGTAGCCCATTTGTAGAACATGTGCTGGGCATGAAGTAGGCCCTGAGTTCAAAGAGGAGGTGGAGGAAAGGGCCTCTCCCCCGAAAAAAACTGAAGTACATAAATACGTATGTTACTGACCCTTTAGTGGCTTTACTCCGTAAATTCTTCACAAGTGTGAATGTATGAGGGATACTTGTAATGCACAGGTTAACATTCCCAGCTTCCACCTCACTAAGGCAGAGGGGAAAATTTAAACTAGACTCTAGTCCTTTTGTCAAATTTCCCCAGGGTTTTAAGATATTTTTCCTTTTATGTTTCTTTCTAAACCTTTGATACAGTTCTAAGAAAATCCTGAGTACATTCAATGGTTAAATAGGTGCACATAATATTTAACTACATAACAAAGGAAATTGGCATGGGGGAGGTAATCATGTTTCCTAAGATATGTAATGAGTTGTGGTAAATACCAGCTTGGCATTGGCAGCCAACACTGACCCAATCAGAGCCTGGCTAGCCCACAGCACCATTCAAGTTGCCTGACTTGGTAGAGTAAATCAGTTAAGTAAACAGTGGTTAGGAATTAGAAATCACAAACATAGCTTGATACTGATGGCTCATGTCTATAATCCTTTCTTCTCAGAAGGCTGAGATCTAAGGATTGTGGTTCAAATCCAGCCTAAGCAGGAACATCTGTGAGAGTGCTTTCTCCATCAAGCTGAGGGGGGGAAACAGCTGGAAGTAGAACTGTGGCTCAAATGATAGAGCACCAGTCTTAGTTCAGCCGCAGCACATACACACACAATTTTTTCTAAATCATAAGCATTAAGTAAACCTTCATAGTCAAGCCTTAATATAGATGGAAAAGTCAAACTCTTAGTGAAAACATCTAAAAGTTGTAGAATAGGAAATACAGAAGCTACAACTTTCTCCTTTCATAAAGAAATAACTACTGGATAAACAGAAGAGGCTGTTGGAAAGGCAGTGGTCTGAAGGGTTTTGGAGGGGCTAGAGTCTTACTTTTACTCCTCTTTCTGAATGGGTGGTGGCCTTGGAGGCTGGAGTTGGCAGAGGAACCCTAAGTCTGTGTACTGTGACAAGAAGTTGGGAACACTAGATGCCCAGTGTCTTCATCTTTCCTCACTAACCAATATGTGTGATACACGTGGGGTTGTGTGTATGTGTGTTGCCATTGTTTGATATTATTTTCAGTAGATACCTCATCTCTGATGAAATACCCAGGATCCAATATGAGATGATGTCTTTAACCCAGTCTGCACCTGCATTTGCCCCTGAGAGGATCCCTCAGCTTAGTGATATGTCACAAAGGAACTGAGTTATTGCACAGGATGACATTTTCAGGTGAAGCCCAGGGTCATCTCTAGTTGTCTCTCTTATCTGCTCCTCTCAGAATCTAAGTCATACTGCTAAGAACTTTTTCAGTACTGGTATGTTTCATTGTGAAATAGAATCTATGCTATGTAGTTTAAACCTCATATTCCACATTTTAAGTCGTGAACTTCCTGGCTTAGGATGACCATCAAAGAGCTATTGGGCTTGGCATTTGTATAGAGTCTTATGCCATGTGATGGGATTTGATCAGTGATAGTTTGCATATACAACAGTGGTCCCCTGAGGGTTGTTGCACTTCGTGCTCACATCACCATCCTAGTTCATGTAAGTACCCTGGGAGGACCATACAACAAGGTCAGTATCCTGTGACACATTTGTCACAATGTGTTATCATCATGAAGTACACTGTGTATATGTTCTAATGCACAGTGAGCTAATGGTGTTTGATTCTGAGCTGACTTTTAGAGAAAGAGAAACCTAAAGTTATAGTTGTTTGTGAAGAGGAAACAATTTACATCCACTGAGTCCCTATCTTAGCAATATCAAGGGAATTTTCTATATTTGTCTCCATTTATGAGCTTTTCAACTCCTTGAGCTATATTTTAAAGCCTTCAAACTAACCACTGAAACACTGGCCAAAATGTAACTCATGGGGCCAGGTTAAAATAGAGAATAGAAATTATTTAACAATAAAGCTATTTCTTCAACTGGGCACTAGTGGCTCATGCCTGCAATCCTAGCTACTTGAGAGGCTGAGATCATGCCCAGTTTAGGCTGAAAATTTTTCATGATTCCATCTGAATCAGTAGGGAGGTATGGTAGTGTGTCTGTCAGCTTAGCTATGTGAGAGGCTGAGATTGTGAGGATCTCAATTCCAAGAAAGCCCAGGCATAAAACTCTATAAGACTTCATCTCAAAAGAAGAGGCTGGAAATGATAGTATGTACCTGTCATCCCAGCTGTGTTGGAAGCAAAGAATACAAGGGTTGTGGTCCAAGAATACATGAACAGGAAGTAAAACCTATCTCAAAAGTAATCAGCACAAAACCTTAAGCAAAAAAGCTCAGGGACAGCACCCAGGCCCTAAGTTCAAGTCCAAGGAACAAAAAACAAAAACAAACAAACAAAAAAAAAACAGAGCACTGGTGGCTGGTGGTTACATCTGTAATCCTAGCTGCTGAGGAGGCTGATATCTAAGGATTACAGTTTGAAGCCAACCCAGGCAGGAAAATCTGTGAGAATCTTACCTCCAATTAACAACCTGAAAACTGGAAGTGGTGCTGTAGCTCAAAATGGTAAAGCACTAGCTTTGAGCAAAACAGTTCAGGGAGAGTACCCAGGACTTGAGTTCAAGCCCCACAGCTGACAGAGGTGGAGGGAGGGAGGGAAGGAGGGAGGGAGGGAAGGAGAAGGGAGGGAGGGAGGAAAGGAGGGAAGAAGGAAGGGAGGGAGGGAGGGAGGGAAGGAAGGAAGGAAGGAAGGAAGGAAGGAAGGAAGGAAGGAAGGAAGGAAGGAAGGAAGGAAGGAAGGAAAAAACAAAACAAATGAGGTGCAGATGTTAGACTGATAGGTCTGCCAGCTGAGCAACTCCAAGGAGTGCCCACAATTACCAGAAGCTAGAGGAGAGTCAATGGGACAGATTTTCACTCAGTGCTTCCACAACAAACTGCTGAAAGCTTGATCTCAGATTTTTGATTACTTGAGCTGCAGAAGAATAAATGTGCTGTTTTAAGCCACTCATCGAGACCCTTCTGGATGGGGTCTGACTGCTAGGAAAAACCAACCATGTGATCAGAGGTTTTTGTCCACTCTCCGCTTACAAAGAAGGGAGAGAAGCTGAAGACTGAATTAATCATCCATGGCCAGTGGTGAAATCAGCCACGCCTGTGTAATGAAGGGTTTATAGAAAATAATACTAGAGGGCTGGAGTTGTGTCTTGCCTAGCAAGCTCAAAGCTCTGAGTTCAAAACCCCAGCACTATGGATATGTTGTTGCTGAGCTTACCCATATGCCAGGAAGATTGTCAACCCCAACTCTATAAGGACAGAAGCTCCTATCCTAAACTTTTCCCTATGTATCTCTTCATTTGATTATTCATGTATGGCCTTTATAGTATTCTTTGAAATAAATCAGCAATAGTAAGAAAAAAAAAATACCCAGCACAAAAACATGATGGAGGTATGGCTCAGTAGTAGAGTGCCTGCCTAGCAAGTGAAAGGCCCTCAGTCCAAACCCCACTAACTCTTACCCTTCCCTCCCAAAAGAAGGAGAAAATGGATCATATAAACTAGATAAAATTGGAGAGATATAGCAAGCACCCTATCAAGGTCAGCAGCATTTTATTGAGCTAATGGTGTTTCCATCTTAGATGCCATTGAAGGAAGTTTACTTCCCTCACAGCTTTGGTGCCAGTGCCTTTCTGACTCATAAAAGCATAGGAACCTGAGCTTCCACAGCAAATTCTGGACCCCCATACACATTTTCCACTATCCCAAAGATATTAGATCTTAAACCTAGAATTTGTGCATACTACCTTATTTGGAAAAACAAAACAAAAGTCTATGGAGATGATTAAAATAGAGAACCCAAAATAAGAAAATGGCCATGGATTATCAGTAGGATCATTATAAGTGCATTATCAGCTTCAGAGGCATCTTTATAGACAGAAGAGAAACTTTACTGTACTGTGCTATAGAGATGTGTGGGTGGAGCTGAGATGTGGTATTCACAAGCCAAGAAATGCCAATAACCATCAGAAGCTGGAAGGAGCATTGAAGAATTCTTTCCCTCAAATTCCTGAAGGAAATGGAGTTCTACAAACACCTCTGTTGACCTTAATGATAACTATTCTGGACTTCTGGCCTCCAGAACCATAAGAGAACGCATTTCTGTCATATACCAATTTTGTGATACTTACTACAGCGGCAACAGAAAACTAATACTCCTATCTACTTCTGTTGCGGCAGTCACAGCCATTGAGCACTGGTGTCATTGCCTTCCCTTTGACTTACATTGGTCTTAACCATTTACTTTCTCTAGTAAGAATCCCAGAAGGTGTCCTGGGACTTCAGAGACTAGGTCCAGGGAAGCCTTGCGGATTCTTTGGGACACTTACCCCTGAAACTCTGCTAGCGTACTATAGGAGGGGTCCAAGCAGCCCCTTGGAGAGAAATTGAGGCCCTGAACTCCACACTGAGCTGACACCAAAACAATTTGCTAGCTCTGTGAGTAAGTCGTGGGTTTGTAAATCTGATTTTCGAGCAACATCTTTCCATGGCCTTTAATATAGCAACACAGCTTGACCCACTTTTCTGATAAGGAAACCTCCTGACCAAGCTTCCAAACACTTAATGTTTTCTTCCTAAAACACCATAAGCAATTGTGCTAATTCTGCAGATGTTGAATATACTGCAACTCAAAGGAATTGGCCCAGATGGCTGAAGGTTGTTGCTGGAGGCCTCACCCCTCCCGCATGACCTGGAAAACCCTCTGTAGGCAGTAAGATTGTGGCCACTCCTAGCTGGTTTCCAAAAATCAGTTTGTTTTCTGATGAAGCTTTTACCCAAGACCATCCTTCCTATACTTGTCTTCTTTGTTGCCCTGATGATTTAGATGGGCAATGAGTCTTGGGCAATATGTCATACAGAAGAAATCTGTGTGGCTCACAGTGGTTTCATTTCATTGCAACTTGGCCCCACTGCCTTTGGGCTTGTGGCAGCACAATGTATCATAGTGGGAGTCCATGGCACAGAAAGCTGCTTGCCTCACGGTGGCTAGCAATCAAACCAAGAAACAGGAGGAGCTGGGGTTCCAGTATCCAATTTAATATGCCTAAGTCTCAAATCCTAAAGCATCTACCACCTGCCAACAGTGGCACAGCCTGGAAACAGAGCCTTCAACACATAGTCCTTTGGGAGACACTCACCTGAGCTATAACTAGGATTATATGTGGATTCCCCTTTGTTTTTCTGTTCCTAAGTCCTAGAACCATAAGCAGTCAGCATCCCTGGCTATGAAACACATCTGGACCCACCTTACTAACAGAGCCCTAGAGGACAACAAAGGGACCCATCCACAGAAGTGGGATTCTCAGAGTTGAAGTATACTTCCACTTACCATGACATCCCAGTCTTTATGTTGATAACATACACAGCAGCCTTTTGAGCTGAGGGACCCTGTTGTTCTTCAGGCTGTACCACTGCAGGTGGACAAGTATGTGGGATGTGCTTGCCAGACAGGTAGTAAATTGTATGGTGGGGTAGTTTTTTTGTTGTTTTGTTTTGTTTTTGGTTGTTGTTTTATTTTAGACCACTGTGAAAAGATTAAGAGATTGAAATAGCTATTTGGTTAATATTCATGTAAAGCCTTTGATTTCATGTTAGTCAGACAGTTAACTCACCACCACCAGGGCTTAAAACAAAATCTAACATAATCTGTGGGTTCTATGAAGATAAAGTAAACCTTTAATGCTGTTTCTATTCAACACACTAACCAGCTATAGAACACATATTTATCAATAGCAGGCAAAGGACTTCAGGATTCATATAAAGATACACTCTAAAGTCTTGTAATTGGAAGAACAGTGTTGGGTATGGAAGAGCTCTCAAGTTGCTCATAAAGCCAATCTAATTAAAAAGACACATAAATGTTCTTGGGGGAAAAAGCAAGAGTCTCAATTACCTATGTGCCTTGCTTGTTGTCCCCTTTCTACTTCTAGCTGGACTATCCCAGGGCTTTTGATGTTCAGAGCTACTATTAGGAAAAGGAGAAATCTGAATGAAGACCCTATAAACTCAGTACCTACAGCTCATGCTGCCTCTGACTCATCAGCACAGCTTCCTTCTTTTCCCTTTTATAAGCTTATTTTGCCCCTGAGCTCACTTTCTTTATTTCTTTGTCCAAGAAGAATTTTTTAATAATCCTATGTGGTTGGCATCTGTAAGGACAGGACAATTCTTACTGTGGAGACTTCTATGGGGTTAAGTTTCTCTTATCTGAAATATTTGGGGCCACAATTATTTCAGATTTTGGAATATTTTCATATGCAGTTGAGATGTCTTCATGAGTATCTGTGAATGCATATCTTATACGTACAGCCTCCTTTTACATAGTACACTTGTGTTTTTTTTGCAACTTGCCACTGAGGTTAAGTGTAAAAACTTCCACTTCAGGCATCACATTGGTGGTGAGAATGCTTTAGATTTTGGAGCCTTTTGGATTTTCAGATCAAGGTTGCTGAACCTGGCCAAGTGCCAGTATCTTATGCCTATAGTCCTATCTACTCAGGAGGCTGAGGTCTGAGAATCACATTTTGAAGCCAGCCTGAGCAGAAAACTCCATAAGACTTTTATCTTCAGTTAATCACCAGAAAGCTGGAAGTGGAGCTGTGGTTCAAGTGATAGAGAAAAAGCCTTAAGCAAGCATGCTAAGGGACAATGCCAAGACTCTGCATTCAAGCTCAATACTGGCACAAAAAGGGTGTTAAACCTGTTGTCACTGGTCATAGTGGCTGAGGAACATATGAACATTGTCCCATTTGTTCCTCACACCAGCCCCAAGGAAGAGAAATCATCACTTCTAGTTGATAGAAGATGACAGAAGGTGACTCATCTGTCTCAGTTCTTGGGAAGTCTGGTATTTAAAAGCAACATTTTCTGCTCTTAAAGCCCAATGTGTTTTGCTGAATAGAAGAGGGTATCGAGGCACCGTGTCTTACATGAGCCACACAAATGAGCTCCCTTCAACAAAAATATGTACTCGGTTTTCAAGTGTCCAGCTTATTATACTCATAAATGCCACTTGCTTAGCTAAAAAGCTCTCTTCTTAGACACACAGTTTTCTGTCCATATTAGTTTATTTCCCACTGCTATTACATTGAGGGAGGTAGGTGGTATATAAAGAAAAGTTGTTTTGCTCACAGTATGAGAAGTTCAAAGGCGTAGTGTTAGCATTGGTTTGGCTCCCATAAGGACCTATCTAGCTGTTCCACATGGTGGAAGGCACCATGGTGCAATGGCATGTGAAAGCCATGGGAGATCACATGGCAAGATGAGAAGCCAAACAGGTGTAAGGACCTGGCTTGCTCCTTTGCAACACTGTCTTGCACAAGAACCAGGGTCCTCAACAACTGCCTTCATCCCTTCTGAGGGCAGTGCCCAAGTGACCCAGGCCCCCTGGCACTTAGCTCCACCTCTTAAAGGTGCCAGCATCTCCACACTGAGAACCAAGCTTCCAATACATTCTCCAAGGACCACAGCATCCACTTTCACACACCCCAGTAGCCCATCAGGTCACCACTTAGGCTCTGCCACCAATCAGTGCTTCAGGAGCATACTAAATATTTTACTACCCAACATCCCTTCCTGACTATGGGGAGATGTTCTTCTCATTCATTTCCTCAGACAAGGAAAGAGCTCTGACCACTGAATGGATGGTTAACTAAGGCCAGAGGCTTTAGTCCCTTCAGAACCTATTCTTTCCTTACATTTTCCTGGCAAATGAAAAGTGTGGCTTATGAGGAATCCCACCCAAGTAGTAAGTGTGGGGAGGAATGTGGGGGAACAGAGTGCTTCAGACTGGTGCCTGAAGTCTTGTAACCTGGCCTTCCCACATGAGTCCCATCCTCCGGTGATGATAACTCTGGATCCCCGATCGCTACTCTCCTTATCCTAAAAGAGAAAAGGGAGAGATAGGGATTGCAGGCTCTATTCCCCCCAGTTCTGTATGCCCCACATCCCTTACCACCTTGCTTCCAAAGAACCAGAAGAGCCACACACCCAGTGAACATGTCCTGGACTCTGCCTTTGCCTCCTGCTTCATGGTTTCTCAACACTTTGCTCCTCAGTCAGTCTTCCTCTCTGGCTTCTCACATTCACCTCGGTTCAACTAAGAAGGACCTAAAAAGTGAGGTCTCACCGTTGGTGTGAAGCAGAGGCTCATGGGGGATCTTGGTGGCACACTGGGCAGTTTCATCATTTCTGATTGTGTTTGATGTAGACATTCAGACATTTCAAGGTAGCCATTTGTTTCGTGGGCTTTTCAGTCTCCAAAAGCATGCCTGCTGCCTTAGTGATTGACTCATTTTGTAAAGTCTTATGTGAACTGTTTGAAAATGCTAGTGGACATTGGGCATGTGTTCGCTATCAACATGCCTTCCATGAGAGCACTCTCATCTGGCCCAGTAGATATTTCTGTGGAGCTCAGCAGCTTCTCTGTAAAGGAAGTGCACCCTCAGCTCTTCTTGTTCACCTGCTGACTCTTAGCAGTACTCACTTGGTACTCTCCCTGTGCCCAAGCTGGCTCCTTCCCTGAGTGGACTACATAGTCCAGAATCACGGTGTGTGAGGTTACTGAACCTGAAAGACACCCATGGAAATAGAAGGCATCTATCCTCATCAGCCTGTGTCCTGAAGCCCAGGATTTCCTCCCATGTGTGGGAAAGGCCTTTCCAAGCAGAAATGAATGGAGCAAGGAAGGAGAGAAGGGTGGGACTTGACATCAGTCAGAGCTCTTTTTTGCTGATTGTCCCAGGAAACATTTCCATGCCTGCCATCCTTGCCAACTATGGCAGCAAAGTGGTATTGGTTCCTTTCCCAAATGGAGAAAGAGGCTCATTGTTCCCTTCATCCTGATCGGTTTTGCAGCCCAAAGAACCCACCTTGAATACCAGAGGATAAACATCCGACCCTGCTCCAGAGCATTGAGTGGACTTGGAGTGGATTTTTAGACATCCTGGAAAAGAGCTTACATGCTCAGGTGCAATACAACCTGAAAGCTAGCAGATCCTCCCTCCCCTATACCTTCAAGTCCCAGTTGCCTTCTTGAAGCCAGAGGGTAGGCAAGTAGTACTAGCCACTAGACAGGAGAGGCTCTGTGTTGTCTCAAAGAAAGAGAGCCTCAGAAATCTTCCCATCTCTCTCCCACCATGTCCCCCCGTCACAACAGGTCCCTTGACACACATTTCCTGCAATGACCCATTTCCCACCTGCTACAACCCATCTGTGAACATGAACTTTTTTTTTTTTTTTGGCCAGTCCTGGGCCTTGGACTCAGGGCCTGGGCACTGTCCCTGGCTTCCTTTTGCTCAAGGCTAGCACTCTGCCACTTGAGCCACAGCGCCACTTCTGGCCGTTTTCTGTATATATGGTGCTGGGGAATTGAACCCAGGGCCTCATGTATACGAGGCAAGCTCTCTTGCCACTAGGCCATATCCCCAGCCCAAACATGAACTTTTTAATAAAATTCTTGCTGTGCCTTTACAAGGTGTATGTGACAGCTTTGTGCATCAGACCAATGTCACCATTCTGTAGAAAGAGGAGCTACTACTAACCATGTGACCGCACCCTATGTCCACCTCAACTCCTAATTCCACCCTGTATAAGGAAGACCTAGACAGGTGCTAGCCCTAGGAGCTCTCATCTTAGCCAGTGGAGGCCTCTGTTAAAGATACAGGACCAATTACCTCTTAGATCACTGGACAGAAAGTCAACCCCCTCTACATCAGTATAACCTAGAAGTGGACAGATGGCTATTCTTCCCATTCTCTGTCCCCTAGGAACTCCCTTTCCCCCAGCCTCACAGCCATGTCTCCTCTCAGCTGCTGTCCACCTATATGATGTCAACCTGTACAAAAATCCAAGTCACTTTGAGACCAATTAAGTTGGTAATGATTTCATAGCACAACATAAACTTCATCCTAAGATGCTGACCTTGGCAAGAAACCCCTTTGCAAAAATTCTTTTAAAATAATCAATACAACATTTATGTCCAAAGGAAGGTATAGATTGTTGACACTAATATCTGTATGTTTCTGTCCCTGCAGCCTTAGGAAAATCCAAAGGTACAGTATCCACTGGTAGCTTACAAGGCCACGTTTCATCTTAAACTAAGCCAGCCATGTGGTAGTGAGCTGTGTGAGACGGGAGTGGTGCCATGTTTGGTTGCTTGGCCTTATTACTCAAAGCTGCGTGCCCATTGTTCAAGCAGACTTGGAGCCTGGAGGGACCTCAGGCATGAGTGGCCCCTTCTTTGTCACATAGACAAGCAGGTGTGGCCCACAGAGGGCCCACCTGACAGGGTCTCCAGCAGTGACAGAGCTGGGCCTAGACCCAGGTTCAAAAAGAAGGCATCTGTAGCTATCTCCTGCTGGTTGGTCAGTGTTCTAGTCTGATCTGTCTCTGTCCCTCCCCCATTTCCTCCAACCTCCTTCCTACCACTAGGAGGAGCCAGAGACCCCTACCAAGCTAGTGAGGCCACGTTCTGCGTTCTGTGCTGAGGACAGCTTGGATTCCACACCCAGGGTGCTTGTGGGGCCATTATCCTTAGGCCAGCTAGCTTTGGCAGAGTGGAAACCCAGCTTGTGGACCTCCAAGCTGCGGACTGCATCCTGCTGTGGGCCTTGGTGTCATGGGAGGACCATCCTGCCCCCTCCTGGGCTGCAGGGCTGTGTCTGCACCCTTAGCAGCCTGGGTGCTGGAGCATCACTGCCCTCTCCCCTGCACATTGCTTCCAGCCCAGGAGGGTGCTTTAGGCTGCTGCTCTTCTCACCTGGACCTGCTTGAATGTCTCCGCTTGATGGGGGAGGGAGCCTGCCACCGGCCAGGCATGGATAAGCAGGTGTCTTTGTGTCCCTCGCCAGCATGGGTGTGAGGGTCATGGACACGTCTTGGGTGGCTCGAAGAGGCTCCTCTGCTGGCCGGAAAGCATCCTGCACCCCACCTTCCATGCAGCCTCCTGCCCCACCTGCTGAACTGGCTGCACCCCTGCCATCACCCCTGCTGGAGCAGGTCCCGGACAGCCCCGCTGCAGCTCCTGTGCTCTCCCTATCTGCTCCTGGCCTGCAGCCTACACCTGAGCACCCCAGGTAAGCCCTGGATTCTGCATTGGGGGAGACTGGCTGGCATGTGCATGTGTGCAGGGGTGGGTGGTCTTGCCACTCCTACTCCAGGCCTCTTAGATCTCATCTACCCTGCCCCCCATTTGTAAGCATTCGCACTTGGCTTTCAGCAGCACCGTGGATTGCCAGGGAGCATCTAGGTTTTCCAGGTATTACATCTTCAAGCAGACATGGAGGGTGGCAGCCTGCTAAAGGGCTACAAAGACTCGAAGCCCACTTTCCATATCCCACTTCCCTAGGTAACTTCCCTCTTTTGAGAAATTTTACAATGTCAGCATTTCTTCTTTCCTGCCTGTAGCCTTTAGGTGTACAGTGCAGTTAGCAGTTTTTGCTGCCAAAATGAATACAAATCAGCTGCAGGAGTATATCACCATCCTTTTAGGGAAGAGAGAGAGAGAGACACACACACACACACAGAGAAGGAGAGAGGGAAAGGGAGAGAGAGACAGAGAGAGAGGGGGGAGGGAAGGGGGAGGGAGGGAGGGAGAGAATGTGAGCACACTGGCCCAGCCACCACATTCCAGGCAAGCTCAGTGAACATTAGAACTGTGGCTCTGACCTGCTGGGTTTCAGATCCACTTGAAAGATGCAGACGGGCAGAGGGAGTTTGGTGGAGAAGCACAGATGAATACTGGTGGACCAGACAGGCTGACCTGAAAAGAACATGTAGACAGCTTTGCTCTGATCATCTTCTCTTCAGACAATAGCTGCCATCATCCTGGTCACCGGTCACCCATCTCATAAAAGAGACTTCATAGAGCATTTGGCACATAGATGATATTTCTAAAGCATGTCCCCTTGAGGATGTGTTCCTCCAGGCTCAAAAGGCATTCTAGAGATGATATGGATGGGTGGGTGGCCTTGCACAGTCCACCAGCAGGGAGCCTCCTTTCTTCCCCACACTGATACAGATGATTTACAAGATCAGATGTATTGCTCTGCCATCCTACTTTCAGGTGGGGGATCTGGTTCTTCAGCTTTTCTTTGGATGTTAATGCTTTCTTTTATCCTGGACTGTTCCATATACTCTTTTTTCCCTGTGTTCACCCCTCACAGTACAAATGGGGGATCCGTTGTTTTGCTTTTTGTTTTCTGGACATTTGCAGCACAAATGATGTTGCTTCCAGCAGCTAGATTCCTACCATGTCTACCCCTCCCTGGAAGGTCACAGGATATCCCTTCTCCTCCTTTGCCCTGGGCACTACTTCATCTTTTTCCTATGCAACTGGTGGCTCTGTCCAGCCAGGCTCAGCCTTCATATTCTACTTTGCTGCTCAGCAGTAATGCAGATGGCAAACTCTGTTCACTGAGTCTCTGTCATGAGGACTAACCTGTCCTCATCTGTACCCTATCTCCGCCTTCATCTAGCAATCTGGAAAACACATTCTGCCCCACCACCACCACCCCCCGGGCCCCCAGTGGGTCAGCTACAGTTGTGCTGAGAGTGGAACCAGGCTAAGTTGGTAAATACTCATTTCTGTGCTGGAGAATGTATACTGAGCAGGAAAAGTCAGAGAAGAGATCAACGTCCAGTTAAAGGAAGCAAGAAAAGTCTAGGATCCTACAGGAAGCAAGTTGGGGGTGGGGGCCTTCTTGTGTGCTGTTTTCTGTAGTTGATTGTTTTCATTTCCTCTCAGTGCTGGCAGGAATGGGTGGAAGGAGATGGTTGGGTATGAGTATCCAGATGCACTGTGACCTTGAACCTGGAAAAAATAAAAGCCTGAGTTCTTCAGCCTGAGCAATGACACAGAGTTTTCTTGGTTTGCTTTTTATTAGCAAAATTAAAGGCATTTTTTCTCTTCAGTTTCCTTTGGATAAAATGACCCTTTTCCTTGTAAAATTCTCTCATTTTGCAAGGGAGAGAAAGCACCATCACTATGGCTGAGGTCTTCTCTTCTTCCCCTCCTCCTAATAAGAAAGCTGCTTGCAAATCCTGGCAGGCATGCATGCCACATTGCTATTAGTAGTTTCTTATTCCGTCCAATTCCATATTTGGAGTTTTTTAGCTAAGTTTGGGAAGAAATATCCCATGGTTGCTCTGGTGGGAGAAGCAGCATCTCTATGGAAGCTGTAGATAACCAGGTCCTGCCCACCATACCCTTTAAGAGCGCGGGTATCCAGGAAGGCAGGAAAGCAGTTTAGTCCCACTCCAAGGCACCCCTCTGATTCACTTAAGGCTACTGGACATGACTGTTGACAAGAAGTGATGTTCTGTGGAGACATAGCAACAGTTTGCAATATTTCCCATGAATGGTGCCTTGGAGGCTGGCAGGGAGTAATGATCTGCCCATGTGTGTGTGGTTTTGTTTTGTTTTGTTTTGTTTTGTCCCTATTCTATAGAATGGCATTCACTAGGATGTCCTTTAACATGTATCTTGTCCTTAAGAAAAGATCTGAGAAAAAACTTAACAGTACAGGTGAATTTTCTCTGAGACACAGTAAACTTGAGTATTCCTTTGTTGATTCACTGACATTGACCATGACCTTGTTCTAAGCTTGAAGGACTGGAGCCTGAACTGGCCCCCACACGGGAGCATAGCCAGGTCCTAGTCTCTGTGGAGATAATATGAGGGCAGGTCCTAGAGTTCCTCACCTGCCTGGGCCAAGTTAGAGTCCCAGGCAACAGGTAGAGAGTGATCAGCCCTGGCTGGCACACTGACCCTGGTAAGTCCTCATGGCTCCGGAATGCCATAGGGACAGGAGAGACAAGAACACTTCAGAAAAACCTATCATTCCCGTGCTGATGAAGGATGCAGGAAGATAGATGCCCAAGGGCCATTTCCTCAAGGCAGAGATAGGAAGAGACCATGTCAACAAAGCTAGGTGAGGAGCCCATATCATCAGAGCTCCAGGAAGGGACAGTCATCTTGTAGGGTGCTTTGAAGGTTTTAAGAAGGGACTGAGACAAACCAGAGCTGGTGTAGATTTGAACAGGGCCCAGAAGACATGTAGGATCAGAGTTGGCAGATTGGTTCTGAGGCTGAGCACCTGTTCCTCTTCTGACTTGTGTGTTTGCCTTTTCAGCACATCTAAAAGCAAGGAATCATCCCCAGGATCTGGGCAGAAAGGAAGTCCAAGCTCCATCCAAGTACAAGTTCCAGCCTGTCCTGGTACTCAGCCAGGGCCACAGCCAGGTCCCAGCCCCAGCCAGCCACCCACAGACCAGAGTCCTCACACTCTCCGGAAAGGTATGTCACCTCTTTCCTTCTTCTCAGTCTCAGGCTGGTAAGGGCTATTTCATTCCTGAGGGATCTGTCCCTTTCATAGCATGATGCTTAGAATCTGTGTGGCTTAGTGATTAGTCCCTAGGTAGATCAATCAAGTTTTGAGAAGTTAACCAACCCAAACAGGGGTTATTCCACCATTATTCATCAGGTCACTATGTGAAAAGTAGGCTCATGAGAGTATAGGGCAGTGCTTCCCATATAGCAAATGATACCAACACTATAGACATAATAGCATACTTTTTCCATGGACCTACCCAACCTTCCTCCAGCATTTATAAAGCTGCATATGCTTATCTACTCCAGCTCCATGCCCCAGAGCCAGCACAGGCAAGGACAGAGAGGAGGGAGTTGTGGTTATTTTTTCCCCAAAGTTAGATCTTCAGTACTTCTGTTCTGGAATCTATGAGGATTGACCCATCACTCAAACCCATAGTAAAGGTCCAATTAGTGTCTTTGGAGAACCATTCCCCAAAACTGAAGACAATGCCTGGTGTCATTTCATCAGTGGAGAGGTATACTGATGGAGAGCTTATCTGGGCCTTTTAAATTTGTTCCCACTTCTGTCATCTCTTAGCAAAGCCTTTCTCTTGTCTAAAATTGCATATTATTTAATTTGTTCTCTGTTTGGATCTTTTGTGCTGGCTGCTAGGATAGGTTTTAACTTTTCAAATTGCCAAATAGGGCCGGATTCATCTCATCTACATTTCCCATCAGGACAGGTCCCTTTTGAGTCATGGCAACACCATTCTTGTAGTAAGCCTCTGCCCTGCCTTGGCCTTGTCGGTTTCCCATGCCCTTTCATTCCTTATACAGCCTTCAAATATTGGCCAAGCCCTAGTATGTGTACAGCTCTGCTTTGCAGAGAGTATAACTATAGTGCAAGGGTGCATGGTGCTACCATGCCAGGGGCATCTGGGCACCTTGGGGATACATGGAGTACCCTATCTGGACTCAGAGTTAAGGTGGATGGCCCAGAAGAAATAGCATCTTGAAGGTTGAATACCAGGTGGGTCAAAAAGGCATTAGTGTACATTGGTGGTTCATAACTGTAATCTTAGCTACTTAGGAGGCTGAGATCTGAGGATCATGGTTTGAAGCCAGTGCAGGCATAAGTCCATAAGACTCTACAGTTAACCACCCAAAAGCCAAAAGTAGAGCTGTAGTTCAAGTGGTAGAGCTCTAGCACCGAACACAAACACTTGGGAGCAGTACCCAGGCCCTGAGTTCAAGCATCAGGAGAGGCACAGGAGGGAGGGAGGGAGGGAGGGAGGCAGGCAGGCAGGCATTGGTAGGTTTTCACATCTCCAGCACTGATAGGTTTTCCTTGTCATTCAGACATGGTGTCTTATCCTTTGGCATGTCTCTGTTTCTGACTCTTTTCCAACCCTTCAGAGCGTAGGTGATGGCTAAGCCATTCTTTTGTCCAGTGGGACCATCGAGGCTTATGTCACAGGCAGTTAGCTTCCTCGTGTCAGTGGCAGTGACCCTATTGAGTTGTGCCAAATATTGGACCTGCCCTGGGAATGCAGCCTAGAGTAACCCAGGTCCCTTTCTAAAGACACTGAGTTGATCCCAGCTGTCATTTGAAAGGCACAACTTTCTTTTCCATTCTCCATCACCACCCTCAGTGAATGTGCCCAGCAGTTATTTTTCTGATCTCTCAGTCTTTTGACCTTGAACCCAAAACTGAACATGATGCTCTAGTGCTGTCACACTACCCAGAGGCAGTGTCATTCCTGCTGGGTAATATCACTGTGTCCAGTGTCATTGCAGCCCATTTCAGAGAGCATGCCCAGGGTCTTCAGTGCCTCATATCTTGTGCAGCAGCCATGTCTGACCATGCACGGTTGTGAACCACAGTAGCAAAGCCAGGAAATTGACCCCATAGTCAGAAAGTAGAAAACTGGAAAACGGAATGCTTTTCATTTTTTTAATGTTTCAATATAATTTTATTAGCATTTATTACATCAAAACTCACTTACACTGATCCAAAGGAATGCTTTAAAAAAATTCAAACGCCTATGTAATTAGATTTTAACATTATGGTAGAACTAATTCTCACAGCCCTCTAAGTCAAGAATACTACTTAGAATTAAGTTTAGTTCTATCAAGAACTAGAAATGAAACCTGCGTGCATAGTGTCACTTAAAACAAAGTTCCATGAAAATATAATATGCATCTAGGAATGTATCAGTGGCAAACATCACTGGCTTCCAAATTAAAGGAATTTCCAACCAAACGACAATCCAAGGCTTTCATTCAGTATCGTTATAAGTCTAGAAAGAGACCCTGAATCCTTAAGTACTTGGAATATGATTTTATGCCTTGACACTAGTATAAAACACATCAACTCTAATGCATAGGTTATGACACATTATGACAACAGAATACTTTTCCACAGAGCTTTTTCTATATCACAAAACACTGACATTTCCAGTTAAGTATATGCTGGTCATTGCTGATCTTGTGAAATTCTACGTCCTCCAGCTTGAGCAGTATTGTAGGAGTCACAGATCTTACACTTCATGCCTAAAATATGGAACTGGACGGTCGATCGTCCATTGCAGTCATTGCAGAGAATGTCCACAGTCATGTTCTGGTACTCTGACGGCATGGGGGTGTGCGCCACCTCGCCGTCCAGCTGCCTCCAGTACCGCGTCATATCTAGAGCATAGTGCATACACAGCGGACAGCGGTAGCCTTCTTTCTGCATTTCTTCATAACATGTTCTATGTAAAAGATGTCCACATGGCAAGACATGAGCGACAACTCGGGATGTGTGAATGTCCTCCAAACATATTGGGCAATTCTGCCAGGAAACATTTTCAATTACACTTATGTTTTCCTTGAAGATTCATAGCTAAGCATAAGTTACATTTCAAACAATGGAAAAAGTCTTCTTTCGGACCAATCCTACAAATTCCACAGTTTTCACAATGATACTGCTTCTTATCTTTGTCAAACAGAGGGCATATACTGCAATAATACTCTCCGAATAAGGTGCTACATTCTTCACAAGTCTGTTGGGCATGTTGAATTTTTTCAGTTGATACACTGCACTTCCTTTACTTTAAAAGCGATCTAGCTGATGATCTTCATTGTTATCATGACACAACCGGCAAGTATGCAGCTTGTCACAACAAGGAGCCTCCAGGAGACATCCTCGGTCGTAGGGCTCGCAGCCCCGGGGTGCGCGCTCAGGGCCACCGCTGCCATCTTCCTGCGCCGCCGCCTCCCCGCGAGCTGCGCCAAGCCCTTCCCTCAGGGCGAAGACCTAAGGCTGCGCGGCGTGGGCGCCCCGGCGGCCCCCCCCCCCCTCCGCCGCGGCCTCCGCCATGCTTTTCATTTTTTAAATAGGCTTTGATGCTAAAGTTTTTCACATGTGTGGTCAGTACTCTAGGGAAAAGAGTAGTCGTCTAGCTGTATGGAAGGGGCTCGTTTATTTTTCTATTCTTTTTTATATTTTTAAAAAATATATAGTTTTATTGTTATTATTGAGGTGCTATACAGAGGGGTTACCATTTCATGTCAGGTAATAAGTGCATTTCTGTTTTTGGACAATGTCACCCCTTCCTTTGTCACCCTTTCCCCCAGTTTCCCCCATCCCTGATCCCAAGTTACATAGTTCATTTCCACATACCAAATACCATGACTTTATTTGTTCACCTTTTCTTCCTTCCTGTCGGTGTCCCCTCTCTCTTTAGAACAGTTTAAATATGTTTTTCTAGGCATATAGTAGATAAGCAGTAGGATAGAAATTTTAACCTGAGGTGAGAACCTGAAGAACAGGTGCTTTTTCTCTTCCTGGCTGATAAGTCAGGGGAACATGAGATATCCTCAGACAAGGTTCTGTTCTGTGGGGTTGATGTGGGGAGTGAAAGGAGAGCCCCCCCCCCCCTTCCAGGCCTTCCTGAGAACTTAGAAGATGGTTTCTTCTAGAGTTACTGGTACCCACAGCCAAATTTCACTTAATTCTCATAGGCCAGTGATCATTCCAAAAACTTTGCCCATCACTTGGGTCTCCTGAATGTTTGACTTGGTTATCTTTCCCAATTCATTTCCAATGCAGTGTGTCATGCACTTGACATCCTTTAGAGAGATTCAGTAAGTAAGGAGAGGGAAATGAAAGGAATGGAGAAGTTAGGTCTCGGCTGGTGTGGCTCAGCTGCAGAGTGCTTGCCTAGCACGCATGAAGCCTCGGTTCCATCCTCAGCACTGAAAAAAAATGCAGTTGATTTATACTTTGTTACATCTTCTTCTTTTTTACATACTTTCTTACTTTCTTCATGAAAGAAAAGAAAAAAAATTAAAATCTGTGTGCAGAGGCTGGAACAGGAAGGAAGAGAGAGATACAGATGCCAAAACATAGTTGTAGGGGAATGTAGTATAGCACAGTGTGGTAAAGATAGTCTTTCCACAGCAACTAATTATACATTTCCAAACAACTGGAGAAGAGTGTTGGAGAGCTCCCAACACATAGAAGTGATGATGTTTGAGGGGATAGAAATGCTAATTACTATGATTTGATCATTATATACTATAGTTGAGTATTGAATTAAAGTCCATATATAAGCACAAATGCTGTCCCTTAATTTATTTAAAAATTAAGAGAACAAAGCCTACAAGGTGAGTGGTGCAGGGTTGAGGCTGGAAGTATAAAGTGACAGGATCAGGCTACATACTACTGTGGAAGACACACACCACTGGGCAGGTTCGGCCCAAGGTCAGTTTCCGGCAGGAGGAGTTGCCCCTGGGTCCTGGCTCCGTGGTGATCTGAATCGCCCATTGGAACTGGCTTCACTGATTCACTGTGGGGGTGGTGACACCTCTTCCCCATGAGAAATCACCCCCCTACTACCACCTGTTGATGGGAGGTTCATTTCCCAGCTTGTGTGTGTGTGTGTGTGTGTGTGTGTGTGTGTGTGTGTGTGTGTGTGTGTGTGTGTACAGAGGAACAGATGGGAAGATAAGAACACTTGCAAATCTAGGTGCATTTTTAAAGCTCTGTTGGCTGCCAGCGGGGTGGAGGTAGAAGAGGAGGAGAAGGAAGGAAAAGGACCACATTAAACCACTAAGACACCAGTGTGCTTTTAAACACCTTTTGTTTTGTGTTTTCTCTTTCAGTCTCAAAGAAACTGGCAACTATTTCACCCAAGGTTCCTTTTGGCCAGCCAGGAGCAGTGACCGACCAGTCCACCGGCCAGCCATCCCCAGTCAGCCTGTCTCCCACCCCCCCAAGCACCCCCTCTCCCTATGGACTGAGCTACCCTCCCGGGTACTCCTTGGCCTCAGGCCAGCTCTCCCCTGCTGCAGCTCCTCCTCTGGCCTCTCCTTCCATTTTTACAAGCACTTTAGCCAAATCAAGGCCCACCCCAAAGCCACGACAGAGACCCACTCTACCGCCCCCACAGCCTCCCACGGTCAGCCTCTCAGCCTCCAGCCCTCAGTCCACGGAGCACCCCATGCTGGATGGCATGACCCCTGGGGAAAGCATGTCTACAGGTAACCAAGCCATGGGCTTTCTCAAAGTTCCTATGAACCTTAGCAGAATGTGCCGGGGAGGGAGGGGCCAACAGCATCCGTGCCAGGTCAGGGATGCCCACATGTTGTGAGCTGGCTGACTGACTCCCGTGGGCTCTTCTGAGAAGTGGCCAGTGGGGCAGTGGGAAGCAGCTCTGGAACTGAGTTGGTTTTGGTTTGGTTTGGGGGAAGGGTCATCTTCCCATGGGGTTTCTCCTAGTTAAGCCCAGCAGGCCCAGGGATGGTTCTGAGCACCCCAGCCTCAGGAGCAGCTGGTTATGGTACTAGAATGCCTGGAGTCAGGATGCAGGCGCGGGGCTGGCGTCCTGGCATGGTACACTGGCAACAGAGCAGGTGCCCAGACTTATCTGGAGAGAAGAAGCCAAGAACCAAGGATAATTTCCTCTAGGAATGAAGGAAGCTTTGCCGGGGAAGTTCATTTCTAGAAATGTTTTTAGAGGGAGCCTCACTCTCAGAAAGACACACTCTCCACCCTGCCTCCCGCCACAATTCCTTCAGCTGCAGAGTAGGCAAACTCACAACTATCTAGTCAAGTTCTGTTGTAAATTTGAAAGTGAAGATGAAGCTATGTTTCCTCCCCTAGTACAGTGTGTATGTGTGAAAGCACATGCATGCGCATGTGCAGAAAACACAACTCCTTGAGGAAGAAATGGAAGACAGTTTTGGAATATCTCCCCAGACACTTGGACCACATGAGAAATGATTCATGGCCCCTGCTTTAGTCCTTTGAGCCTTTGCTGCCAAGCTGCGTCTTGGAATGAAGCCAACACATTTCCCCAGGGGTCACAGCCTGTCGTGTGTTGTCCCAGGTAGCAAAGGGCTAGGCAGCTTGACATGGAAACCATCAACACATCCACAAATATACACAACATACACATACCCATCTACACTGCACACACCCACATAGAGATACCTCACACAGCTGTATTCAACACACAGCCACATTTAACCCCAGCACATGCACACACACACACACACACAGAGTACATCCCCACATATCCATATACACAAAACACACACCCCACACATATAGCTCATATAGCACACATACACATACATAACAAACCCCCATCCATATCTCATCTCTACAACATATAACACACACGCTATATAAACACATATGTATGCTACAAACACCTACAAACTACATGCCCTTATGCTGGTGTATTGCTCAGCAGTAGAGCACCTAATAGTTGAGACCCCAGGATGCAAATTGCTTGGCTACCACACACATCACCTCACACAACACACGATGCTAGGGCCTAGGGCACACTGGGGTCCTTTGCAGGTACCCTGTCTTGCCCTGTGACCTCCCAAAAGGTGACAAGTTTCTTCCTTAGGCGAGATGTCACCTGGAAGCCAGTGGAGTTTGTCACTTAGCTGCGAATAAAAACACTGGGCAAGGCAGACACTGGTGGCTTATGCCTGTAATCCTAGCTACTGTGGAGGCTGAGATCTAAGGATTGGAGTTAGAAGCCACCCCAGACAGGAAAGTCTAAGCCTCTTATCTCCAGTTAACCACCAAAAAGTCAGAAGTAGTGCTGTGGCCCAAGTGGTAGAACACTAATCTTGAGCTAAAGAGCTAAGGAACAGTGCCTAGGCGCTGAGTTCAAGCCCCAGAACTGGCACAATAACAAAACAAGAAAAAAACACCTCACTAGGCAAGTGTGTAGGCCTTTGTGATGGCCCAGGTAGTTTTCAGTGTAGAGAAAAGAATCATGTGGTGGCTTGGCATCTTTATCTATGGATGTAGTTGATGTTGAATATACATCTGCTGCCATCCACCCTGAGACTTATTTAAAAATTAAGGAAACCCCTTCCTGAGGAATGCGGTGTGCACCTGACCCTGGAAGCCCTCAGGGGCCATGCATGCCTCTGGGGTAAGCCATGCTGGAGGGGATAGGTAAGAAGAGTGGCGCACACTATAAGCTATGGGTTGAACAGAAGATGTCCTAAGGAGGCAGGAAAAAGCAGAGTGAGGGGGAAAATCAGAAGGCATAGGTGAGCAACACAGAATTGTAGGAGGCATAGTACCCTGTGGCACATTGGGCATGAAATGATTCAATTCCTGTGGCAGACTTTTTAAGACCTGCTAATCTTCAAGCTCAGTGACACCCAGGCCCCTCATCCCATTCTGTTTTATGTTCCTCCGGCTGCAGCCCATTATCACGTCCTGTGCGTACAGGTCTCCAAGCCAGTGCAGGGCAGAGAGGAGTGAGGATTTGGTGTGGCCCACTGGGATCGTGGCACCCTGTAGTGTTCTTGTTTCATCTGTGTTTTGTCTTGTTTATTCCTTTCTCCGAATCCTATCATTGTGTTCTTGCAGCTGTGTAACATGAGTGACGCAGTGTTGGATACGTGTGAGGGGGATTTTCAGGGTAAGCTGGCCCCAGCTCACCACTGCTCCACTCCCCCGGCCAGCCACCTGGCCCATGCCTTCCCACCAGCCCCACAGCCCCCTCCTCTCTCTGCATGTGGCCCAGAACAACCGCATGCCTGCTTCACTCTTTCTGGCCTCTACCAGCTGAGCCAGGAGTCTCCTTTTGAGATCATTGGCCTTTTTTCCCCCTTCTGTCTTTCCATTAGATTGAGCTTGGGAAAAATCCTAGCAGTCTTCTTCCCTCCCTCCTCTCATAGAGATCACCAGCTTCAGCTTCCCTTCTCCTTCAGCTGTCTGGTTTGCACAGATAGCAGATGTATGCCCAGGGCTGTCTCTACACACATGTGATTATTAGAAAGGTGTTCCTGTGGGAGTAATTGCCAGGTACAAAGCAGCAAAGAAGCCATCACCATGTCTGCAGCCCCAAATCACCTTCAGACAAACACTTAGGACTCATCCTCCCCTGGTCCTCCTCCCCAGCAGTACAAAACATTTGGGGGGCTGGAAATATGGCTTAGCCATAGAGTGCTTGCCTAGAATGCATGAAGCCCTGGGTTCAATTCCTCAGTACCACATACACAGAAAAGGCCAGAAGTGGTGCTGGCTCATGTGGTAGAGTGCTAGCCTTGAGCAAAAAGAAGCCAGGGACAGTGCTCAGGCCCTGAGTTCAAGCCCCAGGACTGGCAAAAAAATAAAAATAAAAATAAATAAAACCATTTTGGAAGCATTTGCATCAGCATCTGCTTGGCCACCCCCTCCCATAAAGAGTACAAGAGCAGGGAGATGGTAGAAACAAGATATTTCTGTCTCAAGCAGAGGCCAGAGTTAACCAGGGTCCCTCTCCCATCGTTCTGGTAGGCCTGTAGATTAGCCACAGGGTAGCTGGTACTCACAGTCAGGTCTCCCAAGGACACTCCTGAAGATAGCCCAGCACTCTTCCTTCTCCCCAGGAATGCCAGTGAATGCTTCCCTAAATCTCACTCCCTTTGCTAACATGACCCTGCCTCACCAAGTTAAGAGTGAGACAGCACCCATTAGGACCCCATGCCAGGCTGTGCAGTGTCATGCCATCTCTGAACTACGGTGTCTGCATTCCTCATCACCCCCGTTTCTATGTAGATGCAGGGAAGCTAAGAACTTTTCCTGGGACACAGTTCTACTGGGACACAGATCTAGGTGTTCACATACAAGCAGGAAGATCCTGTGCTCCTTTCTGACAGGGAACCCCATCTAATAGGCTGGTCCCAGACAGGGTCAGTCCAATGACTACCTATGAGGCACAAGAGCTTCCTGCTATGTGGGGAACCTGTGACACCAGCTAAGCCAAGCCCCAAAGCCCTTTCACATCCGCTCCTCCATCAGGCAGCAAGGCAGAGGCGGGTTGGACTCCATTCTGAAGACTGCTGGTGGGGTGGAGTGAGGGAGGAGTTTTGTCCAGAGCTTGTGTCTGTATAATGTCTTTTAGGACAATGTCCAAGTTTATGTTTGTACACACAGTATGTTATTTCTCAGTCTGAACATTTGTTTTCCACACACACACAAACACACAATGAAGACAAAACCCCACCTTCTGAGTGTGGCCCGGTGCCAGGCCCCTGCCAGATCTCCTGGAGCCCAGCCTCTAACCTGGGGTGACAGGCAAGGCCACCTGAAGGGCAGAAACTAGGCAAAGGTAGGAAAATAATGTGACTAGCAGGAAATGGTCCAGAGGGCTCCTTTCCTGCAGCCCTGGGTGTCAAGGACCTGGAACCCCCAGCCCTAGCAGCAGCTGCAGTGGCCCATGTAGCCTCAGTTGATGGCCCTCGGGACTTGTCTTAACTCTGCTGACTCACAGATGTCTAGACGCTGGACTCTATGATGTCTGACTCTTCTTGAGAGAAGGACTTCTTACAACTTCTAAAAGGGATGCAAGCAGAGGATTTCCTGTAGCCAGAAAATGATTTGGCTCCATTTAAGGGTTTGGAGAGAGTGCAGCTCTGTGAGCTGCCCCTAATTGCAGCTGTTTCTTAAGAGTGAACATACCAGCTTAGGCTCCCACATTTCTTCTTGTCTCAGGCTCTCCCAGTAGAGACTCTATGCTGAGATAGTCCCCTAGGTGCTTCTGGAGCCTGCCCAAGGACCCTTGCATATCCGGAACCACATGTAATCAGCTGAGTGGTCCTGGCTGTCCTCCCCCTCTCTGAATGACTGTAGACATAAAGCAGATTCAGCCAGTGTGACTGGCGTAGGCAGATTCTATAAACGACCTGGCCCTAAACTAGCCCAGCCACCTGCTTCCTCACACCAACTGTAATTGCTTGTAATTTCGACCTCAGGACCAGAGGCCTCTTTCACCTCCTTTCTCTCTGCCAACCTGCAGATCTTGTCCATTTTGATATCCCCTCCATCCACATAGAGCTGGGGTCAACACTACGCCTGAGCCCCCTGGAGCACGCAAGGCGACACTCGGTGACTGACAAGAGGGACTCAGAGGAGGAGTCAGAGAGCACGGCCCTCTGACACAGCCCTGCCCCGACACCTGTACAGAAGTGGGCCTGGGGGACACGCCGCCCGGAGCAGCATCCCTGTGCTTGCCAAGGACTCTCTGTGGGTTCCTTGCTGTCACTTCCAATGCCAGGTTGGAGTCTGGCAGGAGAGTGTTATCTCCTGTCCATGTGGCAAATGTTGGTGGTGCCGATTCTGTTCATTCCTGTTGGGTGGTGACTTCAGCCTTTTGTTTGATCTTTGCCTTTTGACTTGTGCCTATTTCTGATCATCTTCAGCTTCCATGCTAAGCAACAACCCCCTCTTTTCCCAAGGGCTGTGCAGGGCAGGAGTGTGGGCGAGGGTAAGTTACCTTGTTGCACCTGCCCTGCACACACAGATGCTGTCAGGTCCTGCAGTGCCCACCTAACAGCCAGAGAAGAGAGCAGGGCTGGGGGGGGGGGGGCTGGGGTGGTCCTTTCTCTCCTTGCTATACCAGGGCTGGAAGTGGTCCTGACTCCTGTCCTCCTTCACTTGATGCTCAGGGGAGGGCTGGCTCATGGAAAAGCCTTTGAGGCTACCCTTCATCATAGGGACCCACAGTTGACGGCTTACAGCATTCACTTCCTGGCATTTTTATTCCTCCTGTACCCCCAAGTTACTAAAAGCCCTTTCCTCATTGTTTTGTGCTTCTGAGTTGAAGAGTATCTTGAGCATGTCTGGAGGACCTCAGGTAGCTCCTCATGGCCCCTCAAAACTCATTAGATAGATGTCTAACAGTAATTCTGTCCATTCAGGCACTAAGCTCCTAGGAATGTGAGGGCCTGGAGCCCCTCTCTTCCTTCTAGAGGTTACAGCTGACTAGCAATAATTCTGGTTCCCAAAGTAGGTAGAGGGAAGTGAAGCAAGTCCAGATGCGGGCCACACTTGGGGTGGACCCCTGTGGGGTGGACAGCTTTGCTTCCCCAGCTCCTGCCACAAACACTCATACCCCTCACCAAGACAGCCAGCTCTGCAGAGGGGCTGGAGGATGCCAGGGAGCCCGCTTGCACTTTGGGGTTAAGGGAGTGAGAAACAGATCTGGGTCATGCATGCACAGTTCAAGTTTAAAGTTTTATCCTTTTAAAAATAGATATAATATACCTATACATGATATAATATTTGTATATATGAAATCTCTCTATATTTGTTTAATTTGAGCCATTCAGTCTAATGCAATGTACAGGTGTACAATGAAAAATTTAAATGCTTAGTTATTTTTTCCCCAACAGTATAAAGTCACCCTTCTCTGAGAGTGGGATTGGCAAAGAGTTTTGATGTTACAGCTTTACTCACTTCCTGGCAAGGGCAGTTCAATCCCCAATTTTTATCAGAGCCCGGGGTTGAAGGTTATCTTTAAATACATGTACAAATCATTGTCAAAACTGATGTTATTAAAATAGATTTATTATCCCTGAGCTCAGCGTGTGTCCTTCAGTGTAGCTGTGGTGAAGTTGCTGGTGCTGGGTGCTGCTCTGGGAGATCTGAAGGTCTCCACCAGGAAGACCACGCTCTTGCTCTGCCTCTCATCCTAAGGTTTTAGAGCTCTTTTCCACATACTCCTAAGTAGGATGAACACATAAATACCAGATTTAACACTGAATTTTCACTTGACTTTTAAGCACTAACCTGCTTTCAAATCCTTCCCAGGAAAGCAAGGACGTGGTCATGATATGGAATGTCTCAGTACTTCTGGGGCAAAGATTCCCAATGTCATCACAGGGCAAGAGAGAACACATCAGTTGTCTGGACTTTTTTTTTTGTATTGGTACTTAGGGGCTTGAACTCAGGACCTGGGTGCTGTACCCGCTGGTGCTCTACCACTTTGAGCCGTTACTCCACTTCCAACTTTTCTGATACTGAATTAAGAGTTAAATATCATGGGCTTTCTTGTCTGGGCTGACTTCAAACTTCAATCCTCAGATCTCAGCCTCTTGAGTAGTAGGATCACAGGTGTGAGCCACCAACATCCACCTTGTCTCCACTTTCACCCAGAATAGAGGGCTTATGTCTGGATGCCTGCCTGCCTGCCAGGCTCAGGCAGCTCTTACTAAATGCATCTTTTGCCACTACTATCAGCCCAGGACCTGGTGAGAGGTGATGGTTGCCTGGAAATGGGCTTCACAGGCCTCCACTGCAACTGATGCTTTCTTTCTTGGGTACATGCCAAGCACCCCACATGCTTTAGCCCTTGTTCTGAAGCAGTACCAAAGAACTGGGGATTCCAAACTCAAGCTTTATTGCACCTGACTCTTGTGGAGTCTGGGCTACTTATGCGGCTTCCCTGGTGTGCTGAGGGAACAATTGTGCCGGAGGCAAGGCGCTGCCCGTTTCCGTATGACTCCTCACTCCTGAGGTCTTCCACTCAGCAGCCTCCTGTCCTACAGCCACGCCAGGCACCAGGCGTGAGCGGTGTCTGGCAAATGGATGCTGACCCAGATGCCATGCAGGACTCTACACCCCTGTACTGAGTCGTTCCTCCTGACAGAAGGCACTCTTGGACTCCCACCAGGATCAGAGGAGCAGGCATCAGTGCCATGCAGAGCTCAAGATGTAGCCTCCGGAGTTCACTGGGCTCTGACCTTCTTGCTCTGTGGGCTCTGTGGCCCCTCCACATGGGCCCGTTTCTGCTGGGGCTCCCTGTCCACCGGACTTCCTGCCCGCTCCTGGGACAGGAGGGCGGCCCGTATCATCCGCAGCTCCCGTTTCTCTCTGCGCTCCTCCATCTCCTCGATATCGCCAGCAAACAGAGCTTTCAATGGTGGAATCAACTTGGGCACAGTTGGGAAGTCTCCAAAGCAGACCTGGAGAGCAAGACAGGGCAGAGACACACTCAGAGGGTCAGGTGGGGGGGCTGCAAGCCCTCCTCTTACACACTCTTAAACCAGCAACTGCTGCTTAAAAGGGAGGTATGAAGAATGGGACAAGCCCTCCAGGAAAAGCTCCCACCTCTAGGCAAAGGCAGCAAAGATGAACAGCCCTCAGGAAAGAGAAAGCAGCCACCTATTAAATCAAGCACCTAAAAACTGAAGCCTGGCTCATCCCCACCCTGCCCCTCCTGGGGAGGCCAAAGGGGCAGGCTTGGCCATCACTTAGGCAGTGAGAGTGCCTGTCCCACAGGTCTGTGCTGAAGTGACAGTGACTATGGCAACTGTTCAGGCCTAAAAGAGGCTCAGGAATCTGAATATGACATTTCTAGACGATCCTGCCAGGGAGCTGTGGTCAGCATGCTGGCACTGGGGAACAGCAGGTGCTCTTCCCTGGCCCAGGAGGGAAGTGAGAGGTGAGCGCCCCAAGTCCCCACCACTTGAGTGACAAGCTGACCTTCATGTGGTCAAAAGCGATTCCAACTTTCTCATTGAAGTCAGGGCTGAAGATGGGGATCTTGGCGTAGCGCTGGCTGAAGTGGTTAAGCATAATGAACTCTGCATTCATCCGCATTCCCACACCAATAGCTTGGGAGGTGGTGCTGTGGGCAGAGGATGGGGCCGAGAGAAACGGGAGAGAGAAGTGAAGACTGGCCCTGGCCCTAGCCTTCCTGCTACTTAGGGACCCAGGGATGGTGAGCAGATGTCCTTCAATGATGCCTCCTCACCAATGCAAATGTTCCTTAGGACCAGAATCTTCCCATACTCCACACTGGCTACGGGCTCAGCCACAAGAAAACCCCAGGGCTTGCTAGGTAGGGTTCAGGCACACTTTCCTTCAAATAGCTCCATAATGAACATCCGTGACACCCTCCCCTCCTCCTTCCCTAGAATCTCCCTGATTTCCAGTTTAGTCTAGCTAATTTTTCATGCTTTGGGAACACTGCTTCTGTGACACCCTTGCCTAGAAAACTGCGAGAAGACCCTTGAGATTTGCTGTAGGCCAAGGAAAGCCACAGCCCTTAGAAGGAAGCTGGCATGGTGACACTGTCTTGCAGGCACAGATTGCTCACAGGAAAGGAACCATGCTACCTGTGCGTCTTTTCCATGGCTTCCTCTTCCAAGCCATCCTCCAGAGTCGCTTCATGAATTAGGAGGGTGGCATCTTTCCCTGGGGAGCAAAACAGTATCAAGGCCAAGTCCTGTGGGTGAGCAACATGTGGATCCCAGGACCTCCCACTGTGTCCTGACCCAAAAGCTCAGCTCTCTGGGCCTGCACAAAAGGATGGCAGCCAGAGACGGCCAATGGGGGGGAAGGCCTTCTGTGTATCACCCCCACATAGTCACCTGCACGCACCACCTCAGGACCCAGTGAAGTTCACTTCTCCTTCGACTTACCTATCTGGACTAGAGCCTCGCAGGGCATGGTGTCCCCAGAGTAGACCACCTTCCAGCCAGATGTATGCACCAGTGCGCAGCCAAAAGCATGCTTGCAATGACGGACCAGGCATGTCTGAAACTGAAGGAGCAGGGCTGGAGGACCATATCGTACCCCGCTGGCTCTCCTCAAGACAGGTGGCCAGGCCCCCTTACCTCTTGGAGATCACAGGTTCTCAACAGTGACTGGATCAAACCTTCAGTCGACAGGTCCGAGACCTCAGCTCCTTGACGAAGGCACTTGGCAGGAATCATACTGCAAGTAGTCAAAAACATTACAATAGCTAGGTGCTGCTGGCTCGTGCCTGTGATGCTACTAGCTACTTAGAAGGGTGAGATGTGAGGATTGAGGTTCAAAGCCAGCCCGTGCAGCAAAGTCTGTGAGACTCTTATCTCCAATTAATCACCAATAAGTCAGAAGTGGAGGTGTGGTTCAAGTGGCAGAGCACCAACCTGGAATGAAAAAAGCTAAGGGACAGCTCCCAGGCCCTGAGCTTAGGCCCAGTACCAACACACAGATGTACACACACGTAAACACACACACAATTAGAAAAAACATTTTAAAACATTCATTGAAGGGCTGGGCGCTGGAGGCTCATGCCTGTAATCCTAGCTACTCAGGAGGCAGAAATCAGGATCACAGTTCAAAGCCAGTCTGGGCAGAAAAGTCTGTAAGACTCTTATCTCCATAAACTACTCAAAAAAGCCAAACGTGGGGTGGTAGAGTGCCAGCCTCGGGCAAAAGAAACTCAGAGACAGTGGCCCCAGGAGCATCAAAACAAAACAGATCATTTAACACAGGCAATCTAAGTCCAGTCTGCAGCTAGAAAGTCTCTACTCATTCTTTCTCTTTATTTTTTCCCAGGCAGCC